>NW_027420932.1:0-28397 GCF_009905375.1 Apium graveolens | reverse complement strand
GCTTCATTATTTCCCTAATCTTTCGCATCTCGTGCTTATTCCTTTAATGAGTTCATAAATGAACCTCAATCCAACTTTGCCATTTACCGAGAGGTCATTTCATACCTCTTTATTTCTGAAATTTTAGCGCACTACGAAGCTCCTAATTTCTTGACTGAAACTGCCAGCTTCAACTTAAACCTAATATCAATGAACATGCATACTTGAAGCTGCAAGGTACATAATTCATGGGTAAACATGGGGGCTATTATCTCTATTAAGTAGTTAAAAAGTAGAGGACCCGCAAGATGTAAGTGGCATGTATATTTTACATATCAAGTAGAAGGTGAATGACGCATCCAATAGTATATGCCATTGAACCTCTTAAGCTCAAGTGAGCTTTCCCAAAATATGTGAGATAACTACAAATCTCACTAAACCTCTGGACTGTATCCCGGTTTTAATGCACCTGTTATGATAGAGATTCATATGTTCATCTGAACACATATATTTTCTAGGTGCTTTCGTATTTTGCACAACATGGTAGATAACAAACAAAAGAGCAAATACCATAATATCATTTTACACTTATTCTAGCAAGCATGCCCCTAAAGATAGCTACATTTATCCACATGAAGCTATTCAATACCACATTTATGCATAGAAGAACACTATAACTTAGAAAATGTTAACATACACATATCAAGTAGAATATGCAAAAGATTATGACCTTATTCCTATAAAATACCCCATAGTATAAATAAAATACACTATGATCACAGAATTAGGTTCACGTATAGCCCAATTATAAAAAAAATTCATGCAGACCCGTTCCTTCCAAATCCAATTAAATTTCAAATTTGCTTTAAAATTTATACATGTTCAAGTTATAAATGTATAAGGTATACACCTACTACCCCCCGAGTTCTTTAATATAATCCAAACTTATAGTGAAGAACTAGGTTCAGGCGTGCAATTGCACTCAAATATGTATATACACAAACAAACTATATAATTGACCTAAACCATGTAGAGTATACCAAATAGAAGATAATTAAATCAATTGTAAACATATTAGTATTGTGAAGCCATATCATAAACTATGAGCATATTAAACCTCCATAGTCATGCTAGTTATTCAACTGATCGAACATATGAGCATGTAAAAATCTTAAACGATAAAATCAATTATCCGACATACTTACTATATAAAATCAAACTCACGCAGTACAAGAGGGAATTAAAATAAGATAACTAAATATATTCAGGTGATAGGTGAATTCAAGAATTAGAATCTGTACCTCAAACCTTGCACATTTATGCCACAAATATGGCATAAAAGCTTCTATGCCTTGACCTTTCATGTAGCTTTGGACCTTCCTTCCATAATGTCAATGAACCTTCAGAGGGTGAGCACGAAGCTTATTGTTGAAGTTACTTCGAGTCTTGGGCTTATATGCAACAAGCTTTAGCTACGAATTGGCTTGAACTTTTAACTATGGAGTAAATCCTTGAAGTCATTGTTGTATGACCTTATCTCCATCCTTTGTGAACAAGGCATACCTATTCCTCCTTGTACTTGCATAAACCTCCATGGTCACCATTGTGATACGTGTATGTACCTGAACAAAGCCGAGATCCAAAGATTAACATAAACCTGCCTCTTGGGGCTTTTCACTTGATACATCTTCATTTCCATATCGAAATGGTTCATATGCATGCACCTCTTCTTCCTCGGATTCGTCACTTGAACCTCCGCCTGAATTATGAGCAGAGCTCTACTAAGGACTAAAATCTCATCCATCCTCTTATGTAGTAAGTTCCTTATCCAATTATTTTTCTTTTGTAAGAACTTTTATAGTCCATAAACTTTTAAAAGTTGAAGCTTCCTGATGTCCTTCGATGAACATTCTTTCACGTCATTTGGACCTATACTCGGTTCATACACATGGACCTTTACTTTAACCATTTATTTAGCTTCATGGTTGCACATATTTCATGTAGTCATCTTTCTAGTTCTTTATATCCGTATGATGATTTACTATCCATTAAATTTCTCTTGTTTGTCTGAGATACAGTCAAAAGTTTGCATTACATGCACCTTCCGTAACGCATTATCAACCTTAATCCCACATGCCATGTATAAATATTTTAACTAGATTTATGTACATGCATGATATATAAAAATATATGATCCATTGGAAAATATCAAAACCAAAAACGTAGCTCTGGTTATTGAAAGAAAATTCCAGCATTATAGGATAATCTTTTTTCCTTATTTATCAGCTAATGAGGTTCCTCTACACCTTTTTATACAAAATGTAATATCAGCACTACAAAATTGTAAAAATGAATATAATAAAACTAAATTGTAAAAATGAATACAAATTTTCCAAAAATACAAATTTTTCTAAGTTTTTTTGCAATTTTACTATCTTCTCATTTTTTTTGCAAAAATATGGAATCAACCAAAATCAACCAGAATCAACTAGATATGCAACTAGTTGAATAATATTTTTTTGGTTTGATTTGAGGTTACATGTAGTTGCAGAAATTCATCAAAGGTTGCATGCAGTTGATTCCGGTTGCCAAAAACTGTATTTTTGCAAAAAAAATTTGAAAAATAGTATTTTTGCAAAATAAAAAGTATTTTTGCAAATTTTTTAAAAAAGTGACCGTATTTTTTGCAAAATACATACAGAATGATGGTTCAAGAGTTTATAGTTCATACATACAGAATGATGGTTCAAGATTGTTATTCATAAGACCATAGTTAATAGTTATACTTGTACATTTGTATGGGTAATGGGGGTCTTTAACAAATAACATACATAACAAAATTTAACCTTAATTAAACTTAGCCACAAGTAACATGTAGAGCTCATATACATACTCATAAATCCTGAATATAAACAGCCTTCATCCCCAAGTAAATCATTATTCAAACAATTAAAAATTATACCAATTCAACTTCAGCCAAAACAATTAACAAATTAATCAATTCAAACTACGAATTTAAAAATCTCGGAAACAAACTTACCTGAGCAGCCTTATAGGAATTCATTATCTCCTCCGCATCATTCTTCCTCTCATCACCGACTTTAAACTCCGCCATATCGCCTTTCATCTTCAAATAAAACACTTTCGACTCACTCGTCGAACAGAAGACACCAAATGACCCAAATCAAACCAAACTAACCCTGGACCAAAAAGATAAACCAATTACTTTGAGAATTTAACCAAAAAAACAAATCACAAAAACCCCTAATTCAAATAAAAACCCTAGTTTTCTTTGAAGTTGAACACCTTCAAGCAGACCCATACACATCGATCCGTAAAAGTTTAACTCTAAATTGAATAAAACTGATTTTATTATACCGTTAATGTAGGGAACGGCGGAGAGAGAGTAGGGTGAGATGAGAGAGAGAGATAGAGAAGAGTGGTGAGAGAGATGAGAAGAGCAAAAAAGAGTATTTTGACTAGTCCAAAAATTTTTAACTTACCGCTTATTAAACAAAAACCGCCGCCTCTTCGAATTTTAGCCAAATTTTAGCGGGCTTGTTCAATTCACCTCATATTTTATTTTTAATTATTATTTTAATAATTTATTATCATAATGAATTGTAACCAAATTATTTAAAAGTAATGTCACTTCCTACAATTTATAAAGTCAAACAGAAATTAAGTTTCATCAAAATTAGTTAAATTTAAAATTAAATAATAGGATTAAATTTATTTTATATTTTTTAAAGATAAATTTTTATATATTAAAAATATATTGTTACTTTAATATTTAAAACAAAAATATAATTATACACTTATTTTAAAAAAAGTAATATTTTTAAATTATTGCTTAAATATATTGTAAAATTAAATAATTTAAAGTCACATATTATAAATAAATCTAATTATTTGTAAAATGATAATATTTTATTGGTTAATACCCTATGGTAACACATCTTGAAATATGTTGCACTGTGTAACACTTTCTATCTATGGTAACATGTTGAAAAGATTATGGTAACATCAAATGTGTAATGTTGTAGTAGACAAAAATGAGCATAGCTAATGTAACATTAACTTGTAACACTCATGAACAAACTATTGCGATAGGTCATCTATGGCGTAGTGATCGTTATTTGTTATATGTTACTTGTCATGCTAGTTGGATCGATTGTTTTCTTGTTGGGCTATATATCTCATTACTTACAAATTTCAGGTTCCGTATAAGATTCAAGTTGGATAGGATTGGGGTTCGAGTAATTAGGATTATAGTAGATTGACTTTTGGACTTCCACTTTTAGGTGCTCGTTCAGATTGTATATTGTAATTGAATTTTGGATTACTAACTGTAATTTATTTAGCTTCAGCTAAGAATTAATAGTCTATATGGAAAGTCAACAATACTATATGATGAAATCACCTTGTAGCAAACTAAGTTAATTAATATTCTATAATAACATAAGAGTAAAGCCAAAAAAGTATTATGTAAAATCACTTTATAACAAAGTGAATTAATGGAGTTAAACTGTATGGTGAAGTCACCTTATAGTAAATAAATAAAATCGTTCAATTATCACACCTTATTTTCTTACAAATTCATGGTTCATGTATTTTTTATCATATATTTATATTAAAAGATTCAAAAAAACAAATACTTATATAAATCACAAATGCATTCACCCCTTTGTATTAGCAAAAAATAATGATGAGGTTCTTTACACACTCGACTCATTTCCTTATACCACTTTTTAGTATAACAAATCTATAAACAATATATAGGATATAAAAATTATGAATACGACATGTTTTTCTCTACAAAGTTATGGTAAAAATTGATTCAGTTCATTTATTAACATGTTTGCTTCCCTTTTGTTTTTTTTCAAAGTTTGCTTCACTTTTGTTGAGTGAGCAAGAACGAGTTTCTTGAAAATTTTCTTCTAAACTTTCACATGCTTAGACTAATTTTTAATGCTACATGTACTCTCACATTTCCGGGGTGAGGAACACTGTTTTAAAGTTGTTAATTAAATATATAAAGAGCAAATATCTTTATATTAAACTGTTAGGTAATAAATATAACATAGAGGGGGTGTTGGATTATTTTTAAGCTTTTTGAACGGTTATGGATGTGGTGAATAAAGTAGCCTAACTTGTAGAGAAAAAGTGTTTTAACAGAAATAATGAAACATGAACATGAACCCACTATCTTCAAAACTCACTTAATTTTATATTAAAATCAAGTATATCTTGCTACAAATTTATGGGTTCTTTGTTGATAAAGAACCAGCTTCTATCTTGAGAGAGTTACAAGAAATTCTAGATCTATTTGTTACACTTAAAATAAAGCATCGAGTGTTCACTTTATAGAACAGTAAACATAGGTTTTACACAACATGTATCATGTACTAAACCCTATTTTAAATTAACTAAATATTTCTATTTCTAGCTTAGTGTATCTTTGCAAATCGTGCATGACTTTACTTTGTAAGTTAATCTTGGCCTTTGATCTTGTACTCTTCAATCTACTTTTTGTAGACTTTTCAAATCAATGATTGATTTATTTGTTGATTGATAATCTTGGACCTTTAACTGGTCTACAGTTTGTACTTGAGGTTTATATCGAGATCTCCAGTTTGTTATATAAAGAACTCGACATCTCGATAAGTATAATGACTTATCAAGATCTCTTATTTCTCTATAGTTATTTTAACTTATTGAAGTCTCTGAGTTTTATAAGAGAATTTCGATTGCCGAGAACTCTGAATTTTTGCATGTAGAAAAGACTTGTCGATATCTCCCATATTCACATCTTCAATTTGACTTATCAACATCTTGTATTCTCTTCTACATAAATGACTTGTCAATATCTCTGATACTTCTCTATAAGCTATTTCTGACTTGTCGATAATTCATTATGGAATTCTCGAATGACTTCTCGATATGACTCACTATACCATAAAATGTTTGTTGCATTAGGGGGTAAATATGTTGCTCTTGCCCCACTTTTAAGCTAAGGTAACAATTTTTTAAAGATAGGCTTTTCCATGTTGCCTTAGGGGTCTAAGGTAACATCTTTGGTGCCTAAGACAACATTGTGTTTTAACTTGTTTATATGTTCCCTTAGCTTGCTAATGCAACAGAAAAAGAGATAGTTGTAACTTATTTTTTATGTTACCTTAAAATTCCAAAATGTTTTTAAAAAAGTGGGACCCATATTGGGGCCCACAGTTATTTGGTGGAATATGGGTCCCATTTTTTTGTTATTGTAACATTTTATAAAGCTTATATAATATTTTGCTAAAAAAAAATGAAAATTTGTTATTGATATTTATGCAATCCCAAAAACAAATTCATTAACCCAACGATCCATCCAACAATACCATTTCATAAAACCGATGTACAATTTAAATACTATATCTAATACATCCCAAACTTCTTAATCTACTAAATACAAACATTACAAGTCTAATTTACGAGAATCATAATTAACTTAATCTGGCAGCTATCTTTAGAAACACGGAAAATAGAGAGCACATATATCAGATTCTTCAGTTGTGCTAACAAGTCTAGCTTCCATTTTACCCATTTCTGTAGAATCTTGTTGCTGCTCTGCCACTGCACCATTCTGTACTAAAAGTCCACTAAAGAAATAAATCACAAAGGAACAAATGACAGAATTTATTCTTTGCTTCTGGTTTGTTAAGTTTGATTCCTGGCCTGTTCATCAGTTTTTACAAATTTTAACTAATATACAACCCGTTACATTTTACATGATAATTTGATCTTTAAAATATTTTGTCAGATTTTACAAATAATGGTTTCTTTATAGTCCAAATGCAAACTCACTGTTATCAATCCTAGTCGCATAGCCATGTAGTCAGCTCGGTTTATTGAACTCCAAAATTGGCGACTGAACCAAAGCTGCAAACTTGGAAAACATGACCCTGACCTCCAAAGCACTTGAGACATCTCATACAATAAAATTATCAAGGCAGTGAATTATGGAGTGGAAAGCAGGTTATCATAAAGTTAAGGTTTCAAAATAAATGTTTCAGACATAAATCAAGTTCATTCTTAATACATTTACATAGATGTGTGCTTACGAGCCAAACCAAAACCTTGTGCTTGCTCCAAGAATGGGATGTGTGGTTAGACATGAATGTCGTCATTCTTGTCATTATTTCATTGCTTGAAGTAGATTCTAGCGAATAAATTAAGAAATATATGAGAATGTTAAAACGTGGGCTTATGATTAAAAAAGAGTGAAGAATAATTGAATAATACTTTTTCTATGGCCAGATCATAATGTGAGAATAATATTCTACATATAACCAGATCACCTTCTGATCCTTGAGCATATAATTCAGGGGAGTTTTGAGGTCTAAAAAGAATTATAATAACTTAAATTCCAAGAACAGCAGTTTTTTTACACTGGAAAACATTAAATTAAAGTGGATCAAACTAGTACTCTTTAGTTACATATAGTGTTTCATTTCAAGGGCTGGTCAGGGTCTGATCTACTGGGAAGATCATCAAGACCTACAACCAACAGAAAAATACATATTACTACAAACTATCAAAGCATGTAGTAGTCTACACGAGTCGGAAGAGGGTAACTGTTACTATGATTAGCAGGGATCAATATATCAAAAACCAAGTTGTAAAATTATATTTAAGTACAACTAGCACCTAAAGATAAATAAAATATTTACGAGACTGTCATTTTTATTGTCTATAAGGCTATAACGGATGTATCTCGTAAATAAAATATTTACGAGACTTTGAACCATTTGATCATTTCAGGTACATCACATAATTAGTTTTTACTTGGCAGTATATGTTGTCTGGTAGTTCCTTGACTTCCATACATCAGCCTTTTCTTGAATAACCTTTTTGCAAAGCTGAAATCCCACTTCAATGACGAACTCATTTTATTTTTGCTTGTTCACTTTATGTAGCGAATGCATTGTATATGTGTACACACCACCGCCAATGAAACATACTTGAATTAAAGTTACATTGTGAATCCATTATTAAGCTAAGAGCCTGAGAATAATTAATAACAAAGAACGATATTTGAGAGGGAATGCAGAGTCCAATCTTTAACTTTTAAAATTGTGAAGGACAAGGCAAGATATATGAATGCAGATTCATTCCAGGCACTGTGATCCATATTGTTTGTTTGAATGCATTAACACCACCTGAAGTTCATTAGTAATTTACTATAGTATTCACCCATAAAATTGTTAAAATACATCTTATTTCCAATCAAGTTTGATAATTTATGGGCAATAAGTAACTACCCAAGCATAAATATCTGGTGAAACAGTGCCACCAAGAAAAATATAAATAAAAGAGATTACAAAACAATATCTTAACAGTTATTCAGTTCAATCTAGTCAAATTCATAAACTGAAACTAAAGTTCTTTTCCTTTTCATATGGATGAAAATTTACAGATTAATCGCTCAGAGATGTGTGATGCTGTCTCAAGAAGTAAAAGATATCGTAAACTATAAAGTCACATATATGACACAATTAGCCAGTGTCATCAAAGAGACACATTCCAGTTAAGCCAAGAAAATAAAGTGCGAAATGAAAGAACTATAACTTAACTTCAGGAATGTTCATGAGTCAAATAAAGTGCGACAAACAAACCTTTAATCACAATTAGCATGTGTGTGCGCAACACAAAGTCACATATACATCATAGTTAGCAGGTGTCATCAAAGAGAACCATTTCATTTAAGGCAGATATATTACCAACAGCTTATTAATTTAAAGCATCGAGTATGTTGAAGAGCTGGGACACTGATCAAATGACAGCATAATCAACAAATCAGATACAGAGAGAATGGCTTAATTTTCAAACACTGAAGTATGCATTAGTGTATAACTACCCATGGAAATTAGAGAAGCTACTGACCTGACTATGTTGAGAAACATGCTCCTGCTCATAGAAACCACCTTAAATTGACATTAAATAAATCAAATATCCCCAAAATATCTCGCTCATAGAAACCACATTACAATTCTCAGAGAAAACAAATGAGAAAAATACCTGAAATTAGGTCTCTTGAACTTTCACAACTAACATTAAAGTAGAATTTGAGTATGGAAATAAAAGCTCGAGACACCGTAATTAGTTAAAGTCGAGAGAAATTTATGTGAAGAACCAAATCAATTCAACTAAATCAATGAACCCATTAAGTCCAAGAAATTAATCGATTAAATAATCGATTGAACTATTAAACAAAAGCCTCAAACCAAATCATTTGACAAGTATCAAACCCAAATTTGAAGAAATAAGAGAGAGAGAGGGAGAGACGAAGACGATACCTACGAGTGGGGAGGGAAAGCGAGATTGACAAAAAGTAAGAAAAGGTATTTCCCCCAGATCCATTGAACAATCTTCAAAATCATAAAAGACCTTAATTTGAAGAAGCCCCAATTCGAAGAAGCAGTTGAAAATCCCTCAAATTTGAAGAAACTGAAGGAGCCATAATTATAAGAGAGAGGGGGGAGAAATAGATTTTAGTTTTTCTTGTGAAGTGAGTTTTATACCTTATTTTTTTAATTTTTAGGACGAGCGGTCATTTTTACGGCTCTAACATTTCATGGTTTTACGTGCCACTCCTATACAATATATACTTTATTTTAAATTTGTTGAAGTATATTTATTTATATTTTTTAAAACATGTCCTTTTTAAATCTAATGAAAAATGCTTTCAAAACTAAAAATAAAAAATCATTTATTTGATAGACTCTGACTTCTTATAAAATTATCAACACATACAAATTATTTTTATCAATATAAATAGTTTTCAAAAGTCAAATAATTATTTAAAATTTAATTTTATCTAAAGATATAGTAAACTAAATTTTAATGAAGCTAAGGCAACATAACGCATGTATTTTTTTAATATGGAACACTTTCGGTCTAGAGCAACACCATATTTCTGTCTAAGGTAACATAAAAATACAATGTTGTAGTAGGCCAAAATTAGTGTAGCTAGTGTAACATAATTTAGCAACATCCATGATAAAGATAAATTTGGGGAATGGTTGAGCTCCATGGGAGAGCAAAGGGTGGCCCATAAAACATGATTAACAACACTACATGAAATTAAAAATGTCACAAGAGAAGAACACACTACATTAGTTTGGATGACTTTCCCCAACTACTCTTTATTTATGGGATGGGTGTTTGTTGTCCTAGAAATTTTAATAATAAAGAGGAAGCTCAGTTTGAAAATATTCGGAGCTAACACCTTCAAACTTATCGGAATTGCTACAAATTTTTTTGTTTGCTAATTGTATGTAATTTCTTCATATGGTAATGCAATCGACTATCAAATTTTAAATATATATTTGGAGGGTAATGCAAGAATATTTCATTTCCTATTTAGAAATCAAATTACTGAGTTTCATTTTATTTTATTTCACCTCAATCTTGAGTTCTATAAATCAGATTTTGAAAATTTTACAATCTATGCTAAGCTCACATAGTAATGTTTAATTCATTGATGATTTAAAAAATTGTTTGAAATATATAATAGAAAATTTGAAAGAAAAAATAATTAGGAATTGTGCATTATTATTCTATTTGGTTTAATATACCTACTTTTCTGGGTTCAAATAATTGAAAGGCTAGAAAGTTCTATTTAATATATAATACCTACTTGTCATTGGTTAAAGAATATTCTTTTATTTTAAATGGAATGACTAAGATAAAAAAGATCTAAGATTCCATATTAAATTGATAGGATATGACCATAACTAACAACAATTTGGATAAGTCCATATAATAAGAAATTAAGTTAGAAATATTATTATTAAATACGTTTAACTAAAATTGTTATATTTTATAATTAAAAGATAAAATGCCTTAAATACCCCAATTTGTTGTGAATGTATGGGCCTATATCCTATCCTTCACTCTCGTAAATCGTTTCCGCAGTCTGTTTCAATTTAAAATTAAAATAATTATACACAATTAAATATTAAAATACAATCACACACAATGTTGACTCCCTAAATCACTTTTTAACACTCTCATATTTATTAAAATCTCTATATCTTTATCCTTTTACTGATCATCTTCTTCAATCTAAGATATTTTCGCTCTCTTCCGTAAAGATATCACAATCGACTCCTCCACGGAAATTTTTTAAGTGTAATGCTAAAAAACAATGATAAATTGGTCAATTAGGTTTAGCCTATTACATAAAATAGAAGCCCTAAATTAATTTGTTACTTGTGTGTTAATGCATTTCGTTAAAATTAAGTTTTTCTAGTTTGTAAAGAGTGCAAACATAATATAATGAAAACGATAAGCCAAGAAAACTTTGTGAAAATATTTTCTTGAAGTAATCTTTTTAAAATGGTTGAGTTTGTTGGTAGTTATCTTAATCTAAGTGTATTTGTTTTTAATAAATAAAGATGGCAAATCATATAGAAGGCTTTATGACTTAGTCATTTGTTGTTTCAGCATTGTGAGGAGAGTTTTTAGGAAGTAGGAGACCACGAGTATTTTCAGGAGTAGTGGTTTCTATTTTGTTAGTAGTTTTCTATTTTAAAAGTTTATGTTAGAATGTATTAGTAGAAAATTAGATATCAATAAAAATTGTTTTTCATTTCTTAAACTTCTCCAAATTTAATAATACAAAAGTGTATGTGGTTTAGTTTTGGTACTACATTTAAAATATACCACTTTGAATATTTATTCCTCCCCATTATTATACTGAAATGCAACGAGCCCTTTCCTTTTATATCTACTGTTGAACCATCTCCAAATCTTACTCGTCCTGTCACGTAACTGACCACCACTGAATTCACTGGATTGTTTTTCGTTTCTTAAACTTCTCCAGATTTACTTATACAAAAGTGTGTGAGGTTTAGTTTTGGTACTACATTTGGTATCGGAGCTATATGCCCAAGTACATGCCAAAATAAACAACTAC
The DNA here is from genome assembly GCF_009905375.1 of Apium graveolens. Classification (NCBI taxonomy): domain Eukaryota; kingdom Viridiplantae; phylum Streptophyta; class Magnoliopsida; order Apiales; family Apiaceae; genus Apium; species Apium graveolens. The sequence goes on along the minus strand of NW_027420932.1, from coordinate 16,453 downwards.
TATGGAGACGCAGAAGAGCAAAGAGAATTCAGTTGGCCATACCTATCCAATGCTAACAAAGAGTAACTATACCGCTCGGTCCCTTAAAATGAAAGTTTACATGAAAGCACATGGCATATGGGTAGAAATCGAGCCAACATATCCGAAAGGCGCCATTGAGGACAAGACAGACAAGAAGGCACTGACTACAATATACCAGGGAATCCCTGAGGACATCTTATTGATAATTGCTGATAAGGAGATGACCAAAGAAGCCTGGGAGGATGTGAAAACCATGTGTTTAGGCGTTTATCGGGTTAAGAATGGTAGGATACAGACACTGAAGGCTGAATTTGAATTCTTGAGCATGAAAGAAACGGAACTGATTGATGACTTTTGCATGAAGCTAAACGGTATGGTGACGAACATATGTACTCTTGGAGAAACAGTGGATAAAGGATACGTTATGAATAAGTTATTCAGAGTTGTTCCATCAAAAAATTTACAAATTATGTCAACGATAGAGCAGTCTGGGAACTTAGACACCGTGACTATTCAGGAGGCAGTGGGATCCCTCAAGGCACAGGAGGAGAGGATGCGTGGGCAAAGTGAATCCAGTGGTGGTCAACAACTACTAACTGAAGAGGAATGGAGGAAAATGGAAGGCAACGAAGGACAACTACTCCTCACGAGGGGATGAGTGGGTAAAGAAATCAGGAAAATGAGAACTGTCTTGGGCACAAAGAATCAAGGTAGTGGATCATACCCAAGGCGTGACAGAAGCAAAGTTCGGTGTTTCAGTTGTGGTGTATATGGACATTTCGCTATAGAATCCGTAAGCCCAAGCGTGAACGTGAGAAGGAGTAAAAATCAGAAGTTAATCTCACCCAGGTACAAGACGATGTGCCTGCTCTGTTGAAGGTACAAAGTGTTGCAGAAAATAAAGACAACGAAAAACTCTTGTTGAACGAAGGAGAAGTAACACCTTCATTGAATCTGAGTGGTGTTAAACGGGGGAATTCTGACATTTGTTACTTGGACAATGGAGCTAGTAATCACATGACGGGTTATTGATCAAAATTCAAAACTTTGGACGAGAACGTGACAGGACGAGTAAGATTTGGAGATGGTTCAATAGTAGATTTAAACAGAAATGGCTCGGTTGCATTTCAGTGTAATAATGGGGAGGAATTAATCTTCAGGAATGTTCATGAGTCAAATAAAGTGCGACAAACAAACTTTAATCACAATTAGCATGTGTGTGCAACACAAAGTCACATATACATACATAGTTAGCAGGTGTCATCAAAGAGAACCATTTCATTTAAGGCAGATATATTACCAACAGCTTATTAATTTAAAGCATCGAGTATGTTGCAGAGCTGGGACACTGATAAACGACAGCATAATCAACAAATCAGCCTGATACAGAGAGAATGGCTTAATTTTCAAACACTGAAGTATGCATTAGTGTATAACTACCCATGGAAATTAGAGAAGCTACTGACCTGACTATGTTGAGAAACATGCTCCTGCTCATATAAACCACCTTAAATTGACATTAAATAAATCAAATATCCCCAAAATATCTCGCTCATAGAAACCACATTACAATTCTCAGAGAAAACAAATGAGAAAAATACCTGAAATTAGGTCTCTTGAACTTTCACAACTAACATTAAAGTAGAATTTGAGTATGGAAATAAAAGCTCGAGACACCGTAATTAGTTAAAGTCGAGAGAAATTTATGTGAAGAACCAAATCAATTCAACTAAATCAATGAACCCATTAAGTCCAAGAAATTAATCGATTAAATAATCGATTGAACTATTAAACAAAAGCCTCAAACCAAATCATTTGACAAGTATCAAACCCAAATTTGAAGAAATAAGAGAGGGAGAGAGAGAGAGAGAGACGAAGACGATACCTACGAGTGGGGAGGAAAGCGATATTGACAAAAAGTAAGAAAAGGTATTACCCCCAGATCCATTGAACAATCTTCAAAATCATAAAAGACCTTAATTTGAAGAAGCCCCAATTCGAAGAAGCAGTTGAGAATCCCTCAAATTTAAAGAAACTGAAGGAGCCATAATTATAAGAGAGGGGGAGAAATAGATTTTAGTTTTTTGTGAAAGTGAGTTTTAATACCTTATTTTTTTAATTTTTAGGACGAGCGGTCATTTTTACGCTCTAACATTTCATGGTTTTACGTGCCACCTATACAATATATACTTTATTTTAAATTTGTTGAAGTATATTTATTTATATTTTTTAAAAACATGTCCTTTTTAAATCTAATGAAAAATGCTTTCAAAACTAAAAATAAAAAATCATTTATTTGATAGACTCTGACTTCTTATAAAATTATCAACACATACAAATTATTTTTATCAATATAAATAGTTTTCAAAAGTCAAATAATTATTTAAAATTTAATTTTATCTAAAGATATAGTAAACTAAATTTTAATGAAGCTAAGGCAACATAACACATGTATTTTTTTAATATGGAACACTTTCGGTCTAGAGCAACACCATATTTCTCTCTAAGGTAACATAAAAATACAATGTTGTAGTAGCCAAAATTAGTGTAGCTAGTGTAACATAATTTAGCAACATCCATGATTAAGATGTTGCAATAGGCATTTTATGGTGTAGTGACTTGATCTCTCACTTGTAGATTTCTTTACTTAGAATGTTTTTCTCAAAACAGATTTATTCAACTCCAAGCTTTTTCATATTGTCTCTAAGGGATGATCTTCATGATCTTCTTCTAGAGTTTATTCTTAGGCCTGAGACTGTTTACAGAAAAATACTACAGTCTAATCTATTGAGACTTTTACAGACTCAAGTAATATAATATAAAATGCAAACTTAAATTATCATACGACTTACTTAGAGCTGTTAATTTGACTTAGTCTTATTATAGTACATGCATGTCTTGCACAACAAACTCCCCCAATTTGTGAGATGGTTGATTATCATAAATTCATGCCTTGTAACAAGACTAACCCAAGCTACAATCAACAATAAATCACTACATAAGAATTGGAAGATATACAATATTTATACATAAAGGATTTCTTCAGTTTGATAGATACATTCATTAGACAAATTTCTCATCTCATATTTCTTCTCTAATGAGGTCCTTTCACTTTACAAGTACTTCCAGTTCCTCTATGATTGCTGTCCCTCTTAGAGCTTCTAAAAGTTTAAGTTTATCCGCTAATGGATAACTGTATAAGTAACTATTCCTAATTCTTAAAAATTTGCCAACCTTGATGTTTAGAAACTGTCCATCCTTTGTTATTTTGCTCATCCCTTTTGCCTTGAGTTCTTAAGATCTTTGTATATACATTTCTATTTCCTCAATAAACTTTTCCTCTCCTCACTTTCAACCTTTTCTCTTGCTCTTATTTCTTCCCTTTAACCAACCATTCTGCCAAAACAGATCTCCATGCCTTAGTTTAATTTTATTATTGGACTATTATAGCTTGATTTGATATGTAATAGGTTGGAGATTTATATAGTATATTGAAAATGATCTTTATATTTTACTTGTTATGTTACCACTGAGTATTAAAATTTGGAATAGGTAAATGTGAATATACTATTATCTTTGCATCTAGTCTTTCCTATTTTCCACTTTTTGTTCTTTATTAGAATAAAACATTTTTCCAATTTATTGATGACAAACTGACGAGTGTTTCGTGTTCTTGACTTGTAGAAAAATGAAGCAAACATTATGCAGGCCAAGGCAAAGGTAGAGTCAAAGACATGGAGATATGATGATTGTAGACTCCGATTTAGAGACATTCAATGAATTTATCAAAATACAACTTTGCATGTCTTTATAATAAAATATAGTTTTACACAACTTGATTCATCACTTTGTAATAATTCATGAGTTTATATTTATTAATTTAGATTGAGTTAGTCTAATTATTCTTGGAATATTTTTATTTATATTTTGGAATTTAATATATTCTATTTATTAATATATTTGTGAAAATGAAAAGAAAATAAGAAAAAATAAACTTTCGAATATGAATTTGTTAAATTATTTATGTGGGCCCGATAGGTGGGCCCCACCAATTTGATAATATATTTGATAAATTCAATGATTTTTTTGCAACACAGTATATCAGTTACTATAGAGTCCAAAAGATGTTGCTATTGAGATCTATAGTATCAAAGAATGGTATGTTGTAATAATGTGGGTACTATATTGCTATAGATATCTGTACTAACTAGCTACGAGTCAACATAGCTTTGATGTTTCCTGAACCCATTTTGAGCCTGTAGCAATATTTTTTTGGTCCTATAGCAACATAGTTTGGGGGTTGCTTAAAGCAATCTGTGGTGTAGTGATTATAAACCTCTGCTAAATAAAAATCAAATAGACAGTTCGTTAAGGCTGCAAGAGTAGCAACCCTTACCACTCCATCTTTCTCTGCCCACATAGCATAAGTTGTTATAGTCTCAGTTTTACCTTGATCAACAACAGGTGGGTTATATTATATTAGCGGCAATAAACACTTAATGTTTAACCATAATTTCATCTTTGTCTACCACATAGACAAACCGGAACCTCCACCGAACTTTTCAAGCATACATGAAATATTAATGGACTATGGAAAATGATACATGACCTAATAAATGGTGGGTACAGTAGTACCACCACTACGGGCAAAAGATTAACTACTAGAAATAAAATTAGTTTTGTTCACTATCTTCAACTACAAGATTAGTAGAATATAATAAATATCTCTTCTAGATTGTTCGAAAAATTAACACATGCAACAATAAGGTAATTATATGCAATATGAATCATAGTTTAAGAATTGGCAATTAAAACTAATTAATAAAACAAATCAGAATGGTCAAACAGATTTGATAACAGAAATAACAAGATTAAACATTAACGAGAAAGAAACCTTATTTATATTGTAGGTTTAATATTGTATAATAGTTGAGTCAACGAATCTTGCAAAATACATGACTGATCTTGAAGATATATTCGCCCCATCTATGTTGTATTGGGATGCCACGAATTCACTTCAAGGATAAAACAGTAACACAAAAATTCGTCACATGCGGCAAAGTTGAACAACAATAACACCTCAAATCTCTATAAAATATTAGTATATGTATGTATATTTAGTAGAGATAAAAGGAGAGGTACTAGGGTTCTTGTTCATTCCCTTCATTCTTTCTTTTTCTGTCTAGGAGTATATATAGCATAATATATAAATATATATATATTTTAGAGCCTAATTATCATTATTTACATAACAATAATCCTTATACTTATTTACTTAAGAATATAAATGTATATATATATATGTCAAATAAGATCAAGGTTTCAGGTTGGACACTTAATGCCTTTAAACCGCAACTGAATATGTCAAGACCTTTAGATCGTTTCTGTCAAGGCCTTGATTATGTCGTTCAAGGCCTTTATAATGATTCTGTTTGTGTCAATTTTTTGAGGAAGAATATCAAGCCCTTCATCCTGATTTAGACCATACACAACACATGTAATCCATACACTACTAGAAAAAGTAGAATAAACATCGTCTCTTAGATATCGGTTGATGTTATCACCGATGTAAAAAGTGTTTTTTACATCGGTTTTGCTTAACCGATGTCTTTGAATAAAATAAAAATCGGTTTTTTGTATCAACCGATGTTATAAGTCTGTTTTTAAAAAATGACTCGTCACGCCCCCCATTTCCCTTCCTTAGCCAAATATTTCATTCCCTCTTAAAACTTCCCCGTTTTTTACCTTCTAAAATTTTAAGTACTCATTTCCCCCTCTCCTTTTTTTCAACTTAACACTAAAAAATTGAAATCAAAATTAGACATATGCAGATCTAAAAACTTAAAACTAAAAATAAAAAGAACAAATTTCATCTCTCTAAGTCTCGAAGAATAACTCTCTCTCGATATTGTGCTCTACCGCAGGCTCGCTCGTCTCTCTCGACTGCTCTCTTTGTCTCTCTCTGCTCGCCCTGCTCTTCTTTTCGTCAGAGTTTGGAAAGGCCGGCGGTTGAATTGGGTTTAAAGGTTAAAGATGTGAAAACTTAAAGCTCAATCAGAGTTTAAAGCTCAAGTATTAGGTCAATCTTGAATTAAGTAAGCTTGAAACCCTAATTTTTATATTGGGGGTTTAAGTTTCAACCCTAGTTTTTTAATTAGTTAAATAATTATTTGAATTGAGCATGTTAATCTTTTCCTAAGTTGAGTTATTATTAATGTATATATGTGTGTGTGTCTGTTTGTGTGTATTTATATGTTTATTTTTTGTAATTTATCGGCTGATGGGTAGATAGGCATCAACCCGTGCTTCAGCAAACTACAGTCTGGTACTCTACTTTGCTGACAACAGGCCTATAAATGGAAGTTCATTGCTAGGTCAATTTTTGGACAGACTGACTTGTTTCGTGATTCAAGATTCAAACTCATTCCAAGTATAAAAGAGGTAGGATGAGCATTTTAAACCACAACTAATCTTTTGCACATAAGATCAATTGGACTTGCAAAATATTGAAAGGTTTAACTTGGGATCAATTTCTGTAATAATTTATGAAATTGCTATGAAAGTATCATAGTTTTTGATCAAAGCAAAATGAACAAAAAAATAAATTTCTCATCTCCTTATGCTATTTAAATATATTATATCAGTCAGACATTATATTATTAGTTTTGAGGATTACGAGTTCTGTTTGTTTCCCTGCTCAAGTATTATATATTCTGTTATGCTAATTGTATATTTTATTGAAAGGGATATTGCATGGTCAAGCCTGCTGTTTGAATGAAAGCTTGTCTGTTGGGGAAAGGGGCAACATACAAATACCTTAGACATGACAACTTTTCGGAGGTAATAAACAGAAGTATCGTTATTCCTTGTGTTAGACATGTTTTATCTTTGATTGCTAGGCATGGTAAATTATGCATATACACTACTTACCTAGAATTTAAAATTTTATAATTACATGGCATTTAGTATACACCTGGTTATTACATACATGTAAAGCACCATAAAATGAGCTTCATTGTCCCGAATGTGGTAATGGTAAAAAACAAAAGCTCTGACATGAGCTACCTCACAAGAAAGATGCGAGCTACCTTAAAATTACTCAGATTAGTGTAGATTTAAAATACATTAATAATGATAGATTTAAACATCAACTATCATCATACACCTAAAAAGCTGAATTCATTCATACCTATAAAAATAAATGCTAATAATCACATAGAAATCAGAAAGTAGTTGATCACATAATAACTATCGAGCCTTGAGTATGAACAAGCAGAAAATAGTTGACCAGATCATCACCTAAGGCTTGAGTATGGCACACAAACTCTATCTTTGTCCCCGACTATGGAAATTCTCCCAACTCCTTATATATTGATTATTTATTATGCATATGTCCACACATTATCACAAGTTTAAAATTTTATCAGACCCTTAAGATGGTTTTTAGACAATAGTAGTTTCTTAACTAAAGAAATAACTTAACTAACCTGTTGAGATAAACAGTGTCTTTATATAATGAACAACAGAGTAGACTACACAAAACATGGGCAGTGAGAGCTAACCTGGCATATACTAATTGAAATGGGATGGGATCGATGGATTGCTCACTCTTCTATGAGAGTGCAGAAATATGTTAGAAAAAAATGTCAAGGGAAATAAATAAGACCAAAATAATAGGGATCTGTTGTCAGGTCCTTCATCCATAGTTTGTTCTGATATATCCTAAGCACCGATGGTTGTCTAAGGTTAATGATGGGATCTGTCTAAGCTAGATCAAATCATTATGAATCACTTTTTGCGGCTGAATTTCATGATAGAGCTGCAAGGAAAGGGATGCACTCTGGCAAAGATGTTCCAGTGATCACAGACTTTTTAACGGTTAGAAATTATACGCCCTAAACTATTTTAGCGAAGGATTTATAAAGTTCTTTCGTTTATTGACCGTACTCTTATTTGTTACTTCAGTCACAATCAAAGAAAGCCAGTAATCTCTAGCCCGAACTACAACAGGATAGGAAGATAAATGTTGTTCTGGAATATGTGTTCAGTGGTCACCGTTATAAACGATATATACCACAAAAAGCATCCTACATTACTTTTTCTCTTTCAAGGGTTAGATGTCCTGGACGAGATGCCTCGTTTTTTAGTAAAGCAACTGAACTAGCGAGAAGGATAATTATGTAGAGGGATGTTGAGGTATTTATTTTGGTTTGTAACAAACACATGTCTGTCAATATCTTCATTTACTTCGATGTTTGTTATATAACTATATTCTTTGATTGTCCCCAAATTGAAGTGGAAACTGTTGATAGATATAGGACTTTCTTAGGTTCTTTATGGGTGCAGAGTCTAATGTGGCAGTGACACTTCTTGAACATGGTCTAGCAAAGCTTCAAACTTCATTTAACACAGAAATGATAAAAAAAATTCACCAGCTTACACATGCTGAGTAGTCTGCTAAGAGGCAGAAATTGAAGGTGAGATAAAAATATATGTACTCTAGAGCTGCCTCACATGTCTATGGACTATAGTACTAATACTTTTTTTGCAGATATGGAAGAGCTATGTTGAAAGACAAGATGTACCTAATGATCAATATATTAAAAGAATACCCAAAGAAGTCTTACAGGTGATTGCTTCATTTGATATATGTGAGAAGTACTTGTATTACAGGTAATTACTTCTGCTGCTTTATAATTCTGGATCAAACACATGTATAAAACCTAAATATCTGATTTCTAACACTGTTTAATGGAAACTTTAGGCCTGCTACAGATGATGTAACATTATGAGTATATGTCGATACTATGCCACATTTCACCCAACATTACACCTATCACAGAATCACCCATGCTTTACTAGTAGGATGATGCTTGTTTATCTTAAAATAGGTTCGTGCATGTATGTGCAGACTTTTTTTTGTGTAGATATATCATATGTTTATTTGGTTTGAATGGATTGAATACTGGGTTTTGGCTGTGTTTCTATGGCGTGGTTTTTATAGAAGGAAATAAGCCGCTACATCATTTAAATCCTGTAATTTGGTAGCAACAAAGGTACCGCTCCCAAACTTGATTTTAAATAATCATCTTTCTTGCTCTTGGTTATCTTGATTCATTTTTGGATTGTGTGTGAGTTCTTCTAGCCAATACATTTCTTTACAGTTGGCACAGTCCTATATAATTTAGTGTAAAGTTGAACAATATACCCATCGTGGATATTTTTGCCAACAACTACCCATCCTTAATTACAGTTATCAGGCTAGTTGTCCGAAATTTCTATTTGTATTGCTCTTCTTTACGGTTGGCACAGTCCTATATAATTTAGTCATATACATTCCATACTCTGAGTTTTGGTTGATTGACAAATTGCAGCTTTTTGGTCGGAGTGCATTGACATTGCAATCTGAGGCTATATTTCGAGGAGATATCAACATCTTTTATCTTAGCGATCCTAGAACTAGCAAGTCACAGTTGCTGCTGACTTACACACATAAGCTATCCCCTAGCAGAATTTACACAAGTGGACGAGGGAGCTCTGTTGTTGGATTGACTGCCTATGTAGCCAAGATCCAGAATGTGGTGATATAGTATATCTGCAAACAGTATGTTACATAAATATGTGTAGTACTTGATGTTTTGATTAGATGAAAATGTTATGCCTGATGTTTGGATATTGTTATTGGATATATAGACAATTGGTATTATGCAGCAATTGGTTTTGTTAGTTTATTGGTTTGTCATCTATATTTATAAAATGTACATTAATGAAATACGTAATCAGACATCACTACAATGGAAAATAATGTTAATTTATCACTTTAAAACCTGTTATAAAATAAAAAATTGATGTCTATCAAAACTTAATACATCAATTTTAGTGGAACATTGACATCAGTAATATCGAATAAAACCATGTTAAATACTACAAAAAAATCTTAAAACAGAAAACCGATGTTATTAAGCTTATAAACATCATTTTGTCACCAATAGATATCGGTTTGAAATAAAGAACCGATATCAAAAGTTATGTTTACATCGGTTTATCTTGAAAATCGTTGTTACTGGTATTAGTAACATCAGTTTAATGGATTAATGAAAATATTTTGTTTACCTCACATATGTTTAAATTGATAAAAATATCATATTATGATAATATATTAAGATTAGATATATATTAGAAATTTAACATCTTTAAAAACTGATGTTATATGTCTTCTTTAACATCAGTTTAAAACCGATGTTAAATGGGGGTCTTTAACATCACCCACGAAGACATCGGATTTTTTATTCATAGAGATCGGTTTTTAGCCGATGTATATTCTAGTTTTTCTAGTAGTAATAGAAATAAACATCTTTATACTTCTTTCTCAATGGACTACACTAAGAAAATTTCTTAGATCCATATTCAATTTTTTTAAAAATTACGTAAAGAGCCTACAATAATAAAGCTCCAAACTTTAAATTTTCTAACACATATAACCGTGGCCTAAAAGAATTTAATTAAGAACTTACATGTTCAGGTGTCCAACGAGATAACAAATGAATATTTTTGACAAGATGCATGAATGAGCACAACAAGTAGGTTTTGATGGCCAACATTTAAGAAACGTGGTACATGATTTTAGGAAGGGCAACTTGGGTGTTAATGATGCTCAAGCGAGATTGCATTTGTTGTATCGCTTAAAAGAAAAAAAATGATGGTAATTTTTTCATTAGAATTCTACTTGATGAAAAATAAAGATTGAATGGTCTTGTATGGGTTGATCCCCATTCTTTGATATCCTATAAAGTTCTTTTGTTTATTGACCGTACTCTATTGTTACTTCAGTCACAATCAAAGAAAGCCAGTAATCTCTTGCCCGAACTACATCAATAGGAAGATAAATGTTGTTCTGGAATATGTGTTCAGTGGTCACCGTTATAAACGATATATACCACAAAAAGCATCCTACATTACTTTTTCTCTTTCAAGGGTTAGATGTCCTGGACGAGATGCCTCGTTTTTTAGTAAAGCAACTGACCTAGCGAGAAGGATAATTATGTAGAGGGATGTTGAGGTATTTATTTTGGTTTGTAACAAACACATGTCTGTCAATATCTTCATTTACTTCCATGTTTGTTATATAACTATATTCTTTGATTGTCCCCAGATTGAAGTGGAAACTGTTGATATATATAGGACTTTCTTAGGTTCTTTATGGGTGTCAGAGTCTAATGTGGCAGTGACACTTCTTGAACATGGTCTAGCAAAGCTTCAAACTTCATTTAACACAGACAAGATAAAAAAAATCACCAGCTTACACATGCTGAGTATTCTGCTAAGGGGCAGAAATTGAAGGTGAGATAAAAATATATGTACTCTAGAGCTGCCTCACATGTCTATGGACTATAGTACTAATACTTTTTTTGCAGATATGGAAGAGCTATGTTGAAAGACAAGATGTACCTAATGATCAATTAGTAAAAGAATACCGAAAGAAGTCTTACAGGTGATTGCTTCATTTGATATATATGAGAAGTACTTGTATTACAGGTAATTACTTCTGCAGCTTTATAATTCTGGATCAAACACCTGTATAAAACCTAAATTTCTGATTTCTAACACTGTTTAATGGAAACTTTAGGCCTGCTACAGATGATGTAACATTATGAGTATATGTCGATACTATGCCACATTTCACCCAACATTACACCTATCACAGAATCACCCATGCTTTACTAGTAGGATGATGCTTGTTTATCTTAAAATAGGTTTGTGCATGTATGTGCAGACTTTTTTTATGTAGATATCATATGTTTATTTGGTTTGGATGGATTGAATACTGGGTTTTGGGTGTGTTTCTATGGTTTTTTTATAGAGGAAATAAGCGGCTACATCATTTAAATCCTGTAATTTGGTAGCAACAAAGGTACCGCTCCCAAACATGATTTTAAATTTTCATCTTTCTTGCTCTTGGTTATCTTGATTCATTTTTGGATTGTGTGTGAGTTCTTCTAGCCAATACATTTCTTTACAGTTGGCACAGTCCTATATAATTTAGTGTAAAATTGAACAATATACCCGTCCTAGATATTTTTGGCAACAACTACCCATCCTTAATTATAGTTATGAGGAGGAATACATTCCATACAACTACCTGATTCTACAGCTAGTTGTCCGAAATTTCTATTTGTATTGCTCTTCTTTACCGTTGGCACATTCCAATATAATTTAGTCATATACATTCCATACTCTGAGTTTTGGTTGATTGACAAATTGCAGCTTTTTGGTGGGAGTGCATTGACATTGCAATCTGAGGCTATATTTCGAGGAGATATCAACATCTTTTATCTTAGCGATCTGGAACTAGCAAGTCAGAGTTGCTGCTGACTTACACACATAAGCTATCCCCTTGCGGAATTTACACAAGTGGACGAGGAAGCTCTGTTGTTGGATTGACGGCCTATCTAGCCAAAGATCCAGAATATGGTAATATAGTATATCTGCAAACAGTATGTTACATAAATATGTGTAGTACTTGATGTTTGATTAGATGAAAGTGTTATGCCTAATGTTTGGATATTGTTATTCGATATATAGACAATTGGTATTATGCAGCAATTGGTTTTGTTAGTTTATTGGTTTGACATCTATATTTATAAAATGTACATTAATGAAACAGGTAATCAGACATCACTACAATGGAAAGTGATGTTAATTTATCACTTTAAAACCTGTTATAAAATAAAAAATTGATGTCTATCAAAACTTAATACATCAATTTTAGTGGAACATTGAGATCAATAATATCGAATAAAATCGATGTTAAATACTACAAAAAAATCTTAAAACAGAAAACCCATGTTATTAAGCTTTATAAACATCATTTTGTCACCAATATATATCGGTTTAAAATAAAGAACCGATGTCAAAAGTTATGTTTACATCGGTTTATCTTGAAAACCGTTATTACTGGTATTAGTAACATCAGTTTAATGGATAAATGGAAATATTTTGCTTACCTCACATATGTTTAAATTGATAAAAATATCATATTATGTTAATATTTAAGATTAGATATACATTAGAAATTTAACATCTTTAAAAACTGATGTTATATCTCTTATTTAACATCAGTTTAAAACCGATGTTAAATGGGGGGTCTTTAACATCACCCACGAAGACATCGAATTTTTATTCAGAGAGATCGGTTTTTAGCCGATGTCTATTCTACTTTTTCTAGTAGTGATAGAAAGAAACCTCTTTATACTTCTTTCTCAATGGACTACACTAAGAAAATTTCTTAGATCCATATTCAAATTTTTTTAAAAATTACGTAAAGAGCCTACAATAATAAAGCTCCAAACTTTAATTTTCTAACACATATAACCGTGGCCTAAAAGAATTTAATTAAGAACTTACATGTTCAGGTGTCCAACCGAGATAACAAATGAATATTTTTGACAAGATGCATGAATGAGCACAACAAGTAGGTTTTGATGGCCAACATTTAAGAAACGTGGTACATGATTTTAGGAAGGGCAACTTGGGTGTTAATGATGCTCAAGCGAGATTGCATTGGTTGTATCGCTTAAAAGAAAAAAAATGATGGTAATTTTTTCATTAGAATTCTACTTGATGAAAAATAAAGATTGAATGGTCTTGTATGGGTTGATCTCCATTCTTTGATATCCTATAAAAATTTTAGTGATGTAGTTTGTTTGATACTACATATCGAACCATTAGGTATACTATGCCGTGTGTACCGTTCTTTAATACTACAAGTTTTGAGCGGGTTTTGGTATTGGTCGTGGAAGGCAAAGAACCCTTCGGCTATCATTACCGATCAAGATTAACACATTGTCAAGGCAATTTAATCTTAACTATCGAACATCACACATTTATTGTGTTATTGGAAAATTAGAAAAAAAATTATACATAAGCTTTTTAAAGTATTATTCCAAGCACCTATAAGGTTTTAAAACTGGTTTAAAAAATATACCATTCATTGACCAAATATATAACTAAATTTATATATATATACATACATATGTACATACATACATATATACATATATATATAATTATATAAATTATTTTAAAAACTTTTTTTGGGAAAAAATCATATATTTAATTTTTTATTCAAAAAAAGAAAATCTTAAAATAAGCTATGTAACTATGCTAGATAAGAGCCTCAAAATGGGTGTCGAGCACTCTATTTCAAATTTAAGAATTGATTGAAAAAGAGGGAGTATAAATTATAGATTCAAGACTTAAAACTTAACTCATTATACATAATACAAAAATTTAGTTATATAATGGTAAATATGGGTGATCGCGGTGCGGTTTGGTTCGGGTTATATGTTAAGCCAGAACCAAACGGTATAACTGTGGTTTTAAAAAAATTCAAACCAACCTCAACCTCTTATCCTAGTAAAACTAAACCACTCAGTTGGGTTTAGCGGATTTTGAAGGTTTATGATATTTCTTATTAGTGAACTGGGTAAATAAAATAATATCTCTTTTATTTAAATGTTTCCTCTTAAAATTTACATAATTTTTAGTATAATTAGGTAAATTTTAGAGTAAAGTAAATCACTAGTATTAATTGCAAATAACTTACGTTTAATAATCATCTCCATCAATTTAGTTGCAACAACAAATGTAATTCTAAAACAATATAAAATATTGAAATATATGATGAGTTGATGATAATTTCATGAGATCTAACTCAAATTTAGTTTTTGATTATTGGACATCATTATTTTAATTTATATAATTACAAGTATAAAACTGTGTGTATATATGTTGGTAAATTAATGTCGTTCGGATGGGAAGCAGATTGGGTTAAGGTTAAAGCAAAATCAACCCATAACGTGCGAATTTTGTAGGTAGTTGAATCGTAAGTGCAAACCACATTCCAATTTTGGTTGTGTCAGTTTAATATGGGATCGTATTATGCGGATTAACGTGATCACCTAGTGGTAAATCTCTGTAAGGAACTCTTTAAAATTAGAACTAGTCACATGCACCTGTTACTTTAAAATTATATTAACTTTTATTTATGTTGTAGTTACTTTTTATGATCGAAAAGATAATATAATTAAGTTTTATAGTATATAATGTTGTGTAGAAATATTGTTGTGTTCGCCAAATTTTAAATGTTATGTAAAAAGTTTCCCATTTTTATATAGCTTGATTTTTTTTATAAAATTTGTTCACTGTTAGTTATTTTTTGAGATAATATTATGTTTTAGGTAACACCTTATTGGGTTAGTAAAAAAGGTTGTATTGTTTTAAGAAATGTTATAGTATTCACTAAAAACCATACGATGTATTATTCCAAATATAATTTTGATTCAAATTAAAAATTACTATTTTATAAAATTAAATAAATTATGAGTAAAAACATATATATCATGTTATATGTATTTTGTCCTATAAAAAATATTTAATATCATAATTACGTAGGTAATTAATGTGTCCTCAAAATAAAATTACAAAAATTTAAATAAAATATATGACTCATGCCTTAAAGTTTAAATATTAAAAGATATTATAAAATATACTAAATATGTTTTAAAGTGTAAATATATTGTATATAGATGTTCTAAAAGTTTGTAGTGAGGTGTGTGACTTGGCTGATGATATCTCATTAATTGTACTTTAATGCTTATGTGTGGTCGCCATGCTAAATAGACAAAAGTTGGACCATCAGGTGGGAATTTGAGAAATAAAGTAGCTAAAATGTTTGTCAGTTATCTCATGTGGTTGTGTCTGGGTGTTGGCTCACACTTGCCTCTATACACCCATGCCATTTTGTGGGGCCAAAATTTAGAAACTAAAAACGTCATAAATCGCAATTTTTAGGTTAGTTTCGAGGATTGTAAATGACTGACTCATTATTTTCCACTTGACTCCTTTGAGCTAAGTAAATAAGTAAAAAAGGCTTATTTTCAACCAAAATTGGTCATAGTCCACTTATTTTGTAAGTCGAAAATCTGTGTTTTCTCGTACTATATTATATCACAAGGGTTATACTACCTCCTCAAATACTCTTTTATGTTATTTCCTCCCATTTCCTCCAGCTATTGAATTTAATGAGATCACATTGATAGAGGCCCCAAAGAGAAAGGGTAAAATCTATGAATTATTCATGAATTTGTAATATTTATCGTGAATTCACATGGAAGAATTAAAAAATATATTATGCAACAAAAAAGGAGGGGTGGAAGATAATTAAGAAAAATATCTAGAAATAAAAAGGAACATAAATGGAGTTAAGATGTTTATAAAGATGAACATAAATGTTTATAAAGGTGAATTTGGGGAATGGTTGAGCTCCATGGGAGAGAAAGGGGTGGCCCATAAAACATGATTAACAACTACATGAAATTAAAAATGTCACAAGAGAAGAACACACTACATTAGTTTGGTGCTTTCCCCAACT
>NW_027420931.1:15000-22494 GCF_009905375.1 Apium graveolens | reverse complement strand
ATTATGAAAAGAATCAAAAAACGGGCACCTCAATTTTTTCTCTAGACCTCGTGTACTACCCCCTACGAGGATTACTCGGAAACCGAGTTCCATTCGTTTCAGCTCCGATTCACTGCCGGACGCCCCCGAATTGACGCGAACGCAATTTCATAAATCCATAGGGACAAATTATGAAAAGAAATCGAAAAAATGGACCGCCTCAATTTTTGCTCCAGACCTCGTGTACAACCCCCTACGAGGATTATTCGGAAACCGAGTTCTATTCGTTTTAGTTCCGATTCACTGTCGGACGACCACGAATGGACGCGAATGCAATTTCATAAATCCATAGGGACAAATTATGAAAAGAAATAGAAAAAACGGGCCGCCTCAATTTTTGCTCCAGACCTCGTGTACTACCCCCTACGAGGATTACTCGGAAACCGAGTTCCATTCGTTTCAGCTCCGATTCACTGCCGGACGACCCCGAATGGATGTGAATGCAATTTCATAAATCCATAGGGACAAATTATGAAAATAAATCAAAAAAACGGGCCGCCTCAATTTTTGCTCAAGACCTCGTGTACTACCCCCTACGAGGATTACTCGGAAACCGAGTTCCATTCGTTTCAGCTGCGATTCACTGTCGGACGACCCCGAATTGACGCGAATGTAATTTCATAATCCATAGGGACAAATTATGAAAAGAAATTGAAAAAATGGGCCGCCTCAATTTTTGCTCCAGACCTCGTGTACTACCCCCTACGAGGATTACTCGGAAACCGAGTTCCGTTCGTTTCAGCTCCGAATCACTGCCGGACGACCCCGAATTGACGCGAATGCAATTTAATAAATCCATAGGGACAAATTATGATAAGAAATTGAAAAAATGGGTCGCCTCAATTTTTGCTCCAGACCTCGTGTACTACCCCCTACGAGGATTATTCGGAAACCGAGTTCCATTCGTTTCAGCTCCGATTCACTCCCGGACGACCCCGAATGGACGTGAATGCAATTTCATAAATCCATAGGGACAAATTATGAAAAGAAATCAAAAAAACGGGCCGCCTCAATTTTTTCTCCAGACCCCGTGTACTACCCCCTACGAGGATTACTCGGAAACCGAGTTCCATTCGTTTCCGCTCTAATTCACTGCCGGACGACCCCGAATTGACGCGAATGCAATTTCATAAATCCATAGGGACAAATTATGATAAGAAATCGAAAAAATGGGCCGCCTCAATTTTTGCTCCAGACCTCGTGTACTACCCCCTACGAGGATTATTCAGAAACCGGTTTCCATTCGTTTCAGCTCCGATTCACTCCCAAGCGACCCTGAATGGACGCGAATGCAATTTCATAAATCCATAGGGACAAATTATGAAAAGAAATCGAAAAAATGGGCCACCTCAATTTTCGCTCCAGACCTCGTATACAACCCCCTACGAGGATTATTCAGAAACTGAGTTCCATTTGTTTCAGCTCCGATTCACTCCCGGACGACCCCGAATGGACGCGAATGCAATTTCATAAATCCATAGGGACAAATTATGAAAAGAAATCAAAAAAACGGGCCACCTCAATTTTTGCTCTAGACCTCGTGTACTACCCCCTACGAGGATTACTCGGAAACCGAGTTCCATTCATTTCAGCTCGGATTCACTGTCGGACGCCCCCGAATTGACGCGAACGCAATTTCATAAATCCATAGGGACAAATTATGAAAAGAAATCGAAAAAATGGGCCGCCTCAATTTTTGCTCCTGACCTCGTGTACAACCCCCTACGAGGATTATTCGGAAACCGAGTTCTATTCGTTTCAGTTCCGATTAACTGTCGGACGACCCCGAATGGACGTGAATGCAATTTCATAAATCCATAGGGACAAATTATGAAAAGAAATAGAAAAAACGGGCCGCCTCAATTTTTGCTCCAGACCTCGTGTACTACCCCCTACGAGGATTACTCGGAAATCGAGTTCCATTCGTTTCAGCTCCGATTCACTGCCGGACGACCCCGAATGGATGCGAATGCAATTTCATAAATCCATAGGAAAAAATTATGAAAATAAATCAAAAAAATGGGCCGCCTCAATTCTTGCTCCAGACCTCGTGTACTACCCCCTACGAGGATTACTCGGAAACCGAGTTCCATTCGTTTCAGCTCCGATTCACTGCCGGACGACCCCGAATTGACGCGAATGCAATTTCATAAATCCATAGGGACAAATTATGAAAAGAAATTGAAAAAATGGGCCGCCTCAATGTTTGCTCCAGACCTCGTGTACTACCCCCTACGAGGATTACTCGGAAACCGAGTTCCATTCGTTTCCGCTCTAATTCACTGCCGGACGACCCCGAATTGACGCGAATGCAATTTCATAAATCCATAGGGACAAATTATGATAAGAAATCGAAAAAATGGGCCGCCTCAATTTTTGCTCCAGACCTCGTGTACTACCCCCTACGAGGATTATTCGGAAACCGGTTTCCATTCGTTTCAGCTCCGATTCACTCCCAGACGACCCCGAATGGACGCGAATGCAATTTCATAAATCCATAGGGACAAATTATGAAAAGAAATCGAAAAAATGGGCCACCTCAATTTTCGCTCCAGACCTCGTATACAACCCCCTACGAGGATTATTCAGAAACCGAGTTCCATTTGTTTCAGCTCCGATTCACTCCCTGACGACCCCGAATGGACGCGAATGCAATTTCATAAATCCATAGGGACAAATTATGAAAAGAAATCAAAAAAACGGGCCACCTCAATTTTTTCTCTAGACCTCGTGTACTACCCCCTACGAGGATTACTCGGAAACCGAGTTCCATTCGTTTCAGCTCCGATTCACTGCCGGACGCCCCCGAATTGACGCGAACGCAATTTCATAAATCCATAGGGACAAATTATGAAAAGAAATCGAAAAAATGGACCGCCTCAATTTTTGCTCCAGACCTCGTGTACAACCCCCTACGAGGATTATTCGGAAACCGAGTTCTATTCGTTTTAGTTCCGATTCACTGTCGGACGACCACGAATGGACGCGAATGCAATTTCATAAATCCATAGGGACAAATTATGAAAAGAAATAGAAAAAACGGGCCGCCTCAATTTTTGCTCCAGACCTCGTGTACTACCCCCTACGAGGATTACTCGGAAACCGAGTTCCATTCGTTTCAGCTCCGATTCACTGCCGGACGACCCCGAATGGATGTGAATGCAATTTCATAAATCCATAGGGACAAATTATGAAAATAAATCAAAAAAACGGGCCGCCTCAATTTTTGCTCAAGACCTCGTGTACTACCCCCTACGAGGATTACTCGGAAACCGAGTTCCATTCGTTTCAGCTGCGATTCACTGTCGGACGACCCCGAATTGACGCGAATGTAATTTCATAAATCCATAGGGACAAATTATAAAAAGAAATTGAAAAAATGGGCCGCCTCAATTTTTGCTCCAGACCTCGTGTACTACCCCCTACGAGGATTACTCGGAAACCGAGTTCCGTTCGTTTCAGCTCCGAATCACTGCCGGACGACCCCGAATTGACGCGAATGCAATTTAATAAATCCATAGGGACAAATTATGATAAGAAATTGAAAAAATGGGTCGCCTCAATTTTTGCTCCAGACCTCGTGTACTACCCCCTACGAGGATTATTCGGAAACCGAGTTCCATTCGTTTCAGCTCCGATTCACTCCCGGACGACCCCGAATGGACGTGAATGCAATTTCATAAATCCATAGGGACAAATTATGAAAAGAAATCAAAAAAACGGGCCGCCTCAATTTTTTCTCCAGACCCCGTGTACTACCCCCTACGAGGATTACTCGGAAACCGAGTTCCATTCGTTTCCGCTCTAATTCACTGTCGGACGACCCCGAATTGACGCGAATGCAATTTCATAAATCCATAGGGACAAATTATGATAAGAAATCGAACTCTTACTGACAAGGCGATACCTCAATACTGACATATGATCTATTGTCGTAAGATAACTTAATCCGCGTTAAGTGATCATTCCAAATTCTTTCAAGTCTATTACACAGACTCTCATCATAGCTTCTAATCATTACAACTTTTGCTTCTCAATACCCATTCCTTTCCAGTTCGTAATCGCTACTACCTTCCGTTCCTAATATTATACGGGTTATACTTTTGCTCGCTAGCATTCTATAACCTTTTAATAACCACATCAACCTTAGTATCACGAATGTGTTTCCATTCCGCATACTACCACCACTTTATTACTCCTTTTTCAGTTGTTTCTATTTTCCAAAATTTGATCAATCAAATAGAAGTAAAGGAATTTGTTGAGAGATCACTATGATCATGAACACTTGTTATATCGCATAGTTAGTACAGAAGGTGGCCAGCCTTTAGTACTTGACAAATAATTAAACAATAGCTGGTATCCTACTCGGCTTCTATCACACAGATAGATAGTCATTCGGCAATACCTCCCCTTCTGGAAGGGTTGTTCTTCTCAGCTTACATGAAATGAAAAGAAGAGAAAAGAACGAATTGAAGAGAATTGTATATATGAAAAATATACTGCCACAAAATATCTGGCTTTGGAACCTACCTCTGAACTATAGAGGTTTGTCATAGGAGAACAAAACATATATGTATTTATATCAACATCAAGTATTATAGCATCGTATTTCACATGCCTAAATATTTCTATTCCGTTCATCACTCTATGGACCCATGCTCTTCCTCGAGCTTATACACAATCACCTTTGAAACTCCCTTGATATCGAAAATCGAATCTGGGACCTCATTCTAGACCTCATCGTTACTAGAACCCATTATTATACCGCAATCTTCTTCGCATGGGTAATACTACTCTTTATCGATAAGAAGGAATAAATATATCATAGGTAGATAATCGACTTAATTAGTCTATCATTGTTCTATCAATGATAACTTATACACTACCACGACCCGATTAGTGGTACTCAATCTCAACACCCATTCCAATACAACTCTCACGGTTGTAATCAGCTCACTACTCGCAGAATCATTGCTGCCTTACTATGGTCCACCACTGACCTACTATCGTCATTCACTTTTCCATAAAATCTTAATATCTAACCATACGGAGTCCATACATGTCGTATCAAATCATTCTAAGGAGGTAACATAATCACCATTCCTGATTCATGAAGAACACTCCTGATCCTGACATACATACATGACATGAAGCAGATAAAATTACAGAAGAGTTTCAATCAAAGCAACGATAGCAGGTTAATGCCATTCTAAATCATATGCCTTAAATAGAAGACTTACTCAAAGGTTCGTCTAGTCCTTTTTGAAACATGGTCCTGGCTTATCTCAAGATAGGACCTTCTAAGATAGATAGCCCGTTCATGGCGATTACACGAATTAAACCTTTACCAACTACTATTACGGTTGGATATTGCACAGTCATCAGAAGGAATGTCAATCTTCCAAACCATAATACAACCTTCATAGCTGTAACCATTATCACCGTATTCCTTTGGCACAAGCGCCAATAATTATCCTCCTACCTTTAAAGTATCGGCCACCTCTTTGGCCTTTCCTGATAGTAAAATTTCCTTACAGTCAATGTCATTTTAACCACCTCCAAATAAATTTTCTACCTTATTTCAATCACAGCTTATGTGAAAATGCTTTCCTTAAAATCTGATGAGTAAAAAAAAATACCATTTTTCCATAAGTTATCCCCTCAGTCTTTAGAGGTTAATCACTGTCATGACTGACTCTCAATCATAATTAGAACATCTTTTATCTTAAGTCCTAATTGCCCTGAACAATTTCGACCTTTACTGTTTTGATCCATACTTTCTCGTAGTTTAACACGTGCCCCACTTGGCATCTTTATAATTACGTCATATTTCCTTTATCCACATTTCTATTTTTGAGAATTTTGAATATTACCTTTTTCCTTATAAAACCTCTAAGGTTATCCTTCAATCGTTCCTCCTGTATTCCCCAGATACAGGGCATATTAAAATACCATTTACTATTACTAGAACCATTGCCTATATACTTCTGAAAAATTTCTCCACTGATTCTTAAAGGTTGTTGTTACCTTAACCCTTTCCAAATCATACTATCAAAACTCATACTGTCCCTATTAAGGGTGACATGCTAACCTTTATGCAGTCCCCTAGGATTCATTTTAAGTTACCAATGTTCTATCCTTAATTCCACCTTTAAAAGGTACCTGCATCCTTCCATGGATAAATCAAGTCATATAGCCTTGATAGATTATCTTATTCATCATTCCCACCTCGATAGTCTATACCTAACTTCATAATAGCATCCTTATTCAAATTGAGGTCAATCCATATGGCCTCCAAAAGATAACAATGGTCATCCGCTTTTCTTTCCTGATTTGGTAATGATAACATGGATGTTCTGGAAGATATTGGTCATGTTCAATGTGAACTTCTTCTTAATAATTCCTTATTTACTTTTGTTGTTTATCTCAACAGTCACCTCAATGTTGGAATATCTTTCATACCTGGCGTCTCCCTTTCTGGGTATCAAGCCACCGGTCTTACACTTCACATTCTTGAAGGTCACTTCCTCCATCCAATTTTCCTACTTTCTTACCTTCTTGTCTCTTTAGTCTATCCGCGTCTTATTATTTATCCTTCGAACTATCTAAAGGTTTCCTTGAATCCTCCCAACTTAAAGGGGATAAAATGTACATAACTCGTATGCCTTCAACCATCAACTTTAACTCATGGTGAATCACCCTCATACCAATGATTACATACTTTCCTATTTCTATTGCTACGAGTCTTTAGGGTTTCCTCATACCCGACTCCCTTATCATACCTCAAACTCTATTGCCTTTATATCCCTTTCCACTTCAGTTCCTTTTTATTTTCCTTTCTCTTATCATTATTTCATAAACCAATCACAATATAAGCATTGATTTCAAACATCCCGTCATTCTGGATTCGTGTCCTCGGAACGAATCTTGACAACTTTTACAACTTAGATTCATAATTTATCCTACTTGTCTGCCTTTGTTCTGACTCTAAAGCTTTTACACTATCTCCATAACCTTGGGAATTACTTTCCCGAAAACAATTGACTGAACTTAAATCAGTTTATTCTAACCTCTGGCTCCGTGCCTTTCTTAGTCTTTCACCAGCAGTTTAGGGTTTAGGGTTTAGGGTTTAGGGTTTAGGGTTTAGGGTTTAGCCACTTATGCAATGGACCTTATGCTGGACTGCCACTCAGCCACTTATGCATTTGATGGACTCCCACTGAGCCACTTACACTATCATGGACGCCCACTGAGCCCATGTTGCTTATGCCGACTCAATAGATGGACTTACTTCCCGAACGTTGGGTAAGTAATCAATTCATTTACCAAAACTGCAACCGTGTTGCGAATATAAATTACACCACAGAGCCGGATCCCTCAGGTTTTGAGCGAGTATTTAAATCCCCTTAAAAAGGAAGATCTTAAATATAAAAAAGAGTTTTGGGATCCGCTCTA
>NW_027420931.1:2500-7500 GCF_009905375.1 Apium graveolens | reverse complement strand
TGCCATAAGTGAAAAACCACCCCTGCCAAAATCAACTTATTGATTAAGACGAATAAAGACTTCCCCTTCCAAGAAAACGACGAAATCTCTATGGCTCTCATCCACCTCCCTTGGAAATTCATTAAATAACCTCTTCGCTGAAATTCTACCAAGACCATCCGACAGAATCCACAATCAAAAAACAGATGCTCTACTGAATCCTGAACTCTCTCACAGAAACTACAAACTACTCTTTGTTGGACCTGCCAACTTTGGAGCCGATCTTGAGTTAGCAGCCTCTGGCGGATAGCCAACCAAAGGGTGAAGCAATGTTTAGGAATACTTTTTGGAAACCATACAAGATGCCACCAAGAAACTATACTTCGATGCGGCCTCAAATCTTTCCAGACTTGAGAAACAGAAAAATTCCTCACACACCCTTCTCGAGAGAACCACTTCACCTGATCCAAAGAATTAGAAAGCCGAACAGAAATACCTTGTAACTCAGGGATCTTATGGACCAATTCCTGTGGCCACACCACCTGACCATCCACACCAAAATCAGCCACAGTGTTATACTTATTCAAACCCATTCCAGAGATATCTCTATGAGAACAAATGCTAGAAAACGGGACGTCCAAAGCCCAAGTATCAAACCAAAAACTAGTTTTCTGACCGTTACCCACATGAGTCTTGATAAAAGGTCTCACCTCCGTTCTCAAGGCCAAAATATTCTTCCAACTCCACGGAGCATCCCAAGCTTCTGTAATGTCCCAAAAATTCCTTCTTCTAATTCGGTAACCATGAATCCATTTCACCCATAGAGAAGACGCGTCAGAAGCTATATTCCAAATGTGAAAAGTCATAAGCGCTTTATTCCAACATCTTAAGGACCTCAGACCCAAACCCCCCTCCTGCTTTGGACAGCAAACATCCTTCCAAGCAACTTTCGCCTTCCCCTTAGCAGAGTCCTTACCACCCCAGATAAAACCCCGGATCAGTTTCTCCACCTGCTTTGTAACTGAAATAGGCAATAGAAAAATAGACCCCCAATACACTTGCAGAGAGAGTAAACTGAGGTAGCTAATTGAACTCTACCCGCATAGTTCAACCAATTATTCTCCCAAGAGTCAATTTTATCCCGAACTTTCTGAATCAAGGCCTTACAATCATTCACCCAAAGAGTGGTCGAGATTAGAGGAACACCCAAATATTTCACAGGCAAAGAGCCAACATTAAAATCCAAGATATTCTGAATCAATAATTTAACATCCCTTGGGACATTACCAAAGAAAACCTCACTCTTCCCATTATTCGGCCAAAGCCCAGAACATCTCCCAAATTCGTCCATACAATCCTTCAAAATCTGAACAGAAGTAGGAGTTGCAGCACAAAACAAAAACAAATCATCAGCAAAGGAGAGATGAGTAATATTAAACTTGGCACACTTAGGATGATAATTAAAATTGCCCTCTTCCTCAACTCTCCTCTTAATCATCAGGGAAAGCATCTGCATAACCAAAGTGAAGAGATAAGGCGACAAGGGATCACCCTGACGAAGACCTTTCTCCCCTTTAAAGTAACCATGCATCTGACCATTCAGAATAACTGAGTACGAAGGGGAAGAAATGCACTCACGAATCCAGCCAATCATTCTCTCCGGAAAACCAAATAACTGAAGAGCGTCAATCAGAAAATCCCAAGAAACACTGTCATAAGCTTTTTTAATATCAACTTTAATAGCACACCGAGGTCTACCAACATTCCTATGATAGTTTTTCAGAAGCTCCTGGGTAAGCAAAATATTATCACTAATACGACGACCCGGAATAAAAGCATTCTGAGTATCATCAACCAACTCATTAAGGCAACCCTTAATCCTATTAGCAATTAATTTAGTAATGCATTTATAAATAACATTACAAAGGGCTATAGGACGAAAATCACCAACCCCTGTAGGATGCTCTATTTTAGGAATAAGAGCTATAAGGGTAGCATTCACCTCCTTAAGGAGTTTACCAGACACAAAAAACTCTTTAACAGCTTGACACACATCCTCCCCAATAATAACCCATGCCTTCTTAAAAAAGAGAGCTGAATAACCATCAGGACCAGACGCTTTATCATCCCCCATATGAAAAATAACCTCCTTAATCTCCTCACTCGACACCTCTCTAACCAAATCATTAGCTGCTGCATAATCCAACCGTTTACCAAAAGAATCTAAACCAACACACCTGTCACAATAGTCCTTCTTACCCAATAAATTCCTATAATAATCTACAAAGTGAGAAACCATACCTTCCCCTTGCAACACATTCCCCTCCTCATCAGAAATCTCAAGAATAGTTTTTTTAAACCTCCTGGCCTGAAGACTCTTGTGAAAGAATTTAGAATTCTGGTCCCCCACCTTAAGCCAATGCACCTTAGCTCGCTGCTTAAGAAGTCTCTCTTCCTCAAGCTTGCAGGACCTGTACTCCCTAGCAACAGCCTGCTCCCTAATCCGAAGCTCCTCATCAAACGGAGCAGAATCCAGCTGAATCTGAATATCCACAAGCCTGGCTTTTAGAATTTCACAATTCTGAGACAAATCACCTCCCTTCCAGGATTCAGATTTAAAAATCCTCTTTAATCTATGCAACTTCTGAGTAACCTGATACATTTTAACACCACCCACTCTTTGCTTCCAACAACCTGAAACAAGCTCAGGAAAATTTTCTCGATAGGCCAAAAAGTTATTAAACTTAAAAGAGCTCTTACCCTTCCTTCTGATCAAATTCAGGTTGACAACAGCAGGGCTATGATCACTGACACCTCTAGGTAAAAAATTAACAGAAGCCCCAGCAAATTTATTCAGAAAATTCAAATTTGCCATGACTCTATCTAGTTTTTTAACCACACCAACACCATGAGGAGATCCAGCCCAAGTAAACTGAATACCCGAATAAACAATGTCCTGAACTTCAATAAAATTCACACAATCACGGAACTCTTGAATAGCCGGAGAACGACTATCCACCCCACCCTGCATCTCTGAACTATTCAACATTGCATTAAAATCACCCATAACAATCCAAGGAGAAGAAGAAGTCAACATACTATAAGAACGAAGGGACTGCCAAACCTCTCTCCTGTCCACATGCTCATTAGCAGCATAAACAACAGAGCAATGAAACGAAATCCTGCTCTCCAATTCAGTGACTACACAGTGAATGACCTGATCAGTAGAAATAATCTCTACTACATCAAATAAAACCGGGTTCCAACCCACCACAATCCTACAGCCCCTCCGACAATAAACCGAGTTCGAAAACCAATCCCAATTTCTGAACATCCTATCAAACACATTTTTAACACGCCCTTTAGCCACATGAGTCTCAATTAAAGCACAAAGACCAACCTGATTATTAATAATTAAGTTGGTAACCTCCTTACGTTTAATGGGGTTATTAAAACCCCTCACATTCCAGAAAGCTAATTTATCCATAAAGACAAATCAGAAAAAAACAAACAAAACCCATAGAGGTTAGCACTCCGAAGAATCTGGAGAGATCCTCTCTAACACAAATCCATCACTACTCTCCCCTGTCTTTTCCTGGACAATACCATGCATCATGAATAAATCCGTATCATCCAAGTCAGAAGAATACTCCCTAGCTCTATTAAGACCACAAGCAGTAACTTCTTTAAAACTGACCTCCAATTGCTGTTTCTCCTGCTTATCAATTTCATGCTCTAAGGCTAATTTCTCAGCCTCTGGAATATTACTTCCACTAAAAACATAATCCTTAACTCTATTATCAAATAGATCACTCATACCCATACTCCTTTCTACCTCCATCCCATCCAAATCACACCGACCCCCCTGATCAATAACAGCTAACTCCTCAGAATCCCTTGAGACTGAATTATCTAAAGCCTTTGGACAAACAAATTCATCAGCATTCAACACATCAAATCTATTCTGAATAATCACAGGAGGACGACCTTGATTATTCTTCTCCTTCAAGCCCCCATCTTTCACAGCCCCACCAACCACTTTAGAAAATTTCGAACTCCCCAATCCACCTTTCTGCAAATCCTTACTCTCTTTAATAACCACGCCCCTATTAACATATTGAAAGGACGACTTCACTGAAACTCCCTTACGATTACCTTGCTGCCCAGATCCGTTAGAAACAGGCATTTTCTCCTTTCCTCTACGCTGAACCACCTGAAAATCATCATCCTTAACATTCCCAACAACTCCTCCACTCGAACCTGCATTAGCCTTCTCTTTGATCTGCTCACTAACACTAGCTAACACTGGACATTGGTGAACTGAATGCCCAAATTTCACACATTTAGTGCACCAGGTAGGTCTCCAGGGATATTCCACACGCAAAGCAACCTCCACAGGCTCCCTATCATCATCAAACGGAATATGCACAAACAACTTCTCCGGTAACGGTTGCTTAGCATCTACTTCAATCAATAATTTAGCAAAACTCAACCGACCACTAGCCTCTTTGCACATCTGCTCCGTTAACGAATCTGCCATCAGAATATTACCAATACCACTTCCAATACGACTCAATCCTGCTACACTCCAATATTGTAAGGGGATATTAAAAATTTTGACCCATAATGGAATGTATTTTGGGACTTCTTTGGATAACACAATCTGTGGAAACCACCTTTGCAAAATCAGTGGCTTTCCCTCCACCATGCACACTCCCTCCTCCAAGATATCCAGCATATCACCTTCTGTTTTAAATTTGAAGAAGAAGAACCCATCATCATTCATAATCACTTCCTTCAGCCCTCTACTTGACCACCGTCTCTGAGCCGTGTTATTCATCACATAATACGCCACTCGTTTCTCAAAAAAATACCCAACAAGGCAATTCTCCCAGGCATGTCTACCCTGCATATCAACAGACAAAGGAGGTTTGATCACCACACGACCATCCACGACCTCTGGAGAATGATATTCAAATTTCAACCTCGCACTACGTCCTTTCGGTTTCACAACATCTGCC
>NW_027420930.1:0-42766 GCF_009905375.1 Apium graveolens | reverse complement strand
CGAATGAATATTCGAATAGTATTCAATTAATAAATAAAGAAGTCATAAGCCCTCGAATGAATATTCAAAATATTCATTTAATAAAATAAAGAAGTCATAAGCCCTCGAATGAATATTCAAAATAATCATTTAATAAAAAAAGAAGTCATAAGCCCTCGAATGAATATTCGTAATAATATTAAATAAAATAAAGTTATCAAATAAACCTTATTCGATTAATAGTTTGAAAACTATAACCATAATATATATAATATATATTATACTCGGGAACATCGACTCCCGGTTTAGAAATATGTTCACCTTTTATCCCCTATACTAAGGGTAACTCAAATACCGCTTATCTCTAGCATAGGTATTATCAACTGAACCATATATATGCCAAAAATATGAAACAGGCATGCATATATATACCATATCAGCATGCTTCAATATATCGCAACATTTGCTAATTAACCAACATGCATCTATCGCAAGATAATGCATATACATATATACATCACAACAACAGTATAACGGGTAGAAAAACTTTCCTGAGCGACTGGGGGTTACGAATGGCTCGGGACGAGTCTGGTAACCTATAAGCAACAAGTAAGTTGGAATTAAACCAAAGTCACTTGTAAATCTATACTCTAACCAACTCAGACTCTAACGCTCGTTTTGCGCTTACTGATTCTCTTAAGTCACTCGAGTACCCTTGGCTCCACCATTTTTAATAAATTAACCATTACGAGTTTTAAGGCGATTCTTTCGCGGGTGTCTTACCAACTGCCTAACACACTTACCATAATTGTTTCATACATTAATTAATCCATTTTGGTCTTTAACCTATGTTTCAAAGTAAGGCGAGGGGTAAGGGTTCGTTCGCGAAACGTCGTTACTTAAAACGGCCGTTTCTCCTAAACCGTTCATCAGAATCAAACGAACTACATATCAAAACGAAGCTCGTAACATGAACTATCTAAACATGGCAATGGTCATAATATAGCAGGGAGTTCTCGGGTCCAAATGTTATGAACAAAAGTAGTCTAAAGTAAATCAGACATTACGACGGCTATGTTTACGCGATTTCCCAAATTTAAACCAACTCAAAACAACCACAATTCAACCCCAATTCACAACCCAATCCAAACTCCATCCAAAATACATTACAACAGCCCCAAACCAACTCATTATAATCCATTTACTTACTCCTAAAACTTGAATTTAAACTATACTACATTCTTTAACCAAATCTTAAGATTTCAACTAATCAATCACCACCATTCCAACCCAAACTCTTAAATAAACAAGTTTCATGCTTCACATATACTATACTACTCATAACCATTCCTAAATACTCAAAACTAAAGCTAGGGTTTGGAGTTTATACCATCCTTGAAGCTTTTAATCCATGAAAGATCCTTGGAATGCCCATGGAAGCCTTGATCTATGCTTAAGCTACCTTGTCCTTACAAATAAAATCAAGAATAAAAAATTTGTTCTTGAAAGTTACTATTCACCCTAAACTTTTAGGAATTGATTAACTAGGTAAACCTTGGATTCTTGGATCCAAACTTATAGCATAACTAAGTTATGAATTATGGAAGCTAAAGAAACAAACCTTATAATTTTTGAAGGTGTGTAGCTTGAGTTTTTGAAAAACTCCTCCTTGTTTTCTTTCAAAAGCCGAGAGCAAGATGCTGAAGATGAAAACAAATTTGTGTTTTGCTTTGATTTGTTTTGGTTGGTTGTTTTTAGCTTGCTTTTGGTTAATTACCTTTTTAACCATCAACTTTGTGTGGTTCTAAATCAACCACACCTCCTTCCCCCTCATGTCATGCTTATGTCACATTTGTTATGTCATCATCCCTTACTTGCCCTCTTCTCATTGGTTGGGTGACATCATCCCCTCTAATCTCTTTGATTAGCTTCCTAATTGTTTGCCTAATGACCGCTGATCTGTTATACGGTTCGCTTAACTTTCGTTTTCGTTTATCGTTTGAGGGATCATACCCGGGATCTTATTACTTGGGTTCCTTAACCTTTCCAATACATTATATTCCTTTTATGATCCTCTCTTATAATACTTTAATTTAAATCCTTTTTATCCTGTTACCTTATACTCAATTCTTTCCGTATCTAGTGGATTTCCGGGAAAAAATTAAAGTGTTTGGAATTGGATTCTGACGATCTTTACATACACTTATATACCACATAGAGGTACTAATAATATCCCAGAAGACCAATAACAGAACGCTACATAGCGGGCATGAAAAGTTTTCCATTCAGCAAAACACTATGCATAAGGGTTCAAAAATTTTCCAAAAAATTGGGGTTATTACGGTCTCCCCTTCTTAAAAGGTTTCCGTCCCGGAATCAGATGGAAAATGAATAGGTGATACTCTCTTAGCATTACACTTTCTAACTTTCAAGTAAATTTTCCCACATTGTGGTCCTACCACCAAAACTCCGCCTAGTTTGATAACCCTTCTCCTAAGCACTTGTTCCTTTTCACTCTATAACCCTTCCTGGTTGCTCATATAGTTACGTCTGGTTGCATGTCTATGCGCTCATATGCCCTATTATCTGGATCCCAATTACACTTCCTTAACATTGATACGTGAAACATGTTATGACTTGCTACATGTTCTGGGGTAAGGCTAGCTCATATGCTAACTTCCCAATACTTCTTAATATATCCAAGGGTCCAACAATTGGTGGACTTAGCTTTCCGAATCTCATTAATTCTTTTCAAGGGAATACTTTTAACAATACAAGGTTCCCTTCTTCCTATTCTTTGTCCCTTCGTGTCAAATCGTCATACTTCTTATGTCCTTCCTGGCTACTACCAGTCGTCCTCTGATTAGATCTATTATATCCCTGGTCCTTTGGACTACTGCGGGTCCGAGCATCTTGCGCTCTACAACTTCATCCTAACATAAGGGAGATCGACATTGTCTTCCCTCAAGAATCTCATAAGGCGATACCTCAATACTGACATATGATCTATTATCGGTAAGAAAACTCAACCCGTGTTAAGTGATCATTCCAATTTCTTTCAAGTCTATTGCACAGACTCTCATTATAGCTTTTAGCATTAGAGTTTTTGCTTCTCAATACCCATTCTTTTTGAGTTCGTAATCGCTACTACCTTCCGTTCCTAATATTATACTGTTATACTTTTGCTCGTTAGCGTTCTATAACCTTTTAATACCCATGTCAACCTTAGTATCACGAATGTGTTTCCATTCCGAATACCACCGCAACTTTATGACTCCTTTTTCAGCTGTTTCTATTTCCCAAAGTTTGATCAATCATATAGAAGTAAAGGAATTTGTTGAGAGATCACTATGATCATGAACACTTGTTCTATTGCATAGTTAGTACAGAAGGTGGCCAGCCTTTAGTACTTCACAAGCAATTAAACAACATGTGGTATCCTACTAGTCTTCTATCACAAAGATAGATAGTCATTCGGCAATACCTCACCTTCTGGAAGGGTTGTTCTTCTCAGCTTACATGAAATGAAAAGAAGAGAAAAGAACGAACTGAAGAGAATTGTATATATGTAAAAAATATTGCCATAAAATATCTGGCTTGGAATCTACCTCTGAACTATAGAGGTTTGTCATAGGAGAACAAAACATATATGTATTTATCAACATCAAGTATTATAGCATCGCATTTCACATGCCTAAATATTTTCGCTATCCCGTCCATCATTCTATGGACCCATGCTCTTCCTCGAGCTTATACACAATCACCTTTGAAACTCCCTCGACATCGAAAATCGAATCTGGGATCTCATTCTATATATCACCGTTACTAGGATTCTATGCTCGCACCGCAACCTTCCTCATATAGTAATACGACTCTCTATTGATAAGAAAGAATAAATATTCAATAGGTAGATACTCTACTTAAATAGTCTATCAATGATAACTTATACACTACCACGACCCGTTTAGTGGTACTCAATCTCAACATTCATTCCAATACAACTCTCATTGTTGTAATCGACTCATTACTCGTAGAATCATTGCAGCATTACTATGGTCCACCACTGACCTACTGTCATCATTCGCTTTCCATGAAATCTTAATATCTAACCATACGGAGTCCATACATGTCGTATCAAATCCTTCTAAGGAGGTAACATAATCACCATTCATGATTCATGAAGAACACTCCTGATCCTGACATACATACATGACATGAAGCAGATAAAATTGCAGAAGAGTTTCAATCAAAGCAACGATAGCAGGTTAATACCATTCTTACTCGTATGCCTTAAATAGAAGACTTAACTCAAGGGTTCGTCTAGTCCTTTTTGAAACATGGTCCTGGCTTATCTCAAGATAGTATCTTTTGAGATAGATAGTCCGCTCATGGCGATTACACGAATTAAACCTTTACCAACTAATATTACGGTTGGGTATTGCACAGTCATCAGAAGGAATGTCAATCTTCCAAACCATAATACAACCTTCATAGCTTTAACCATCATCACTGTATTCCTTTGGCACAAGCGCCTATTATTATCCTCTTACCTTTAAAGTGTCGGCCACCTCTTTGGCCTTTCCTAATAGTAAAATTTCCTTACACTCAATGTCATTTTAACAACCTCCAAATAAATTTTCTACCTCATTTCAATCACAGCTTATGTGAAGATGTTTTCCTTAAAATCTGATGAGTAAAAAAAAATATCACCATTTTTCCATAAGTTATTGCCTCAGTCTTTAGAGGTTAATCACTGTCATGACTGACTCTCAATTATACTTAGAACATCTTTTATCTTAAGTCCTAATTGCCCTGAACAATTTCGACCATTACTGGTTCGATCCATACTTTCTCGTGGTTTAACACGTGCCCCACTTGGCATCATTATAATTACGTCATATTTCCTTTATTAACATTTTTATTGTTGAGAATTTCAAATATTTCCTTTCTTCTTGTAAAACTTCTAAGGTTATCCTTCAATCGTTCCTCATGTATTCCCTAGATACAGGGCATATCAAAATACCATTTACTAATACTAGAACCATTGTCTATATACTTCTGAAAATTTCTCCACTGATCCTTAAAGGTTGTTATTACCTTAATCCTTTCCAATTAATACTGTCAAAACTCATACTATCCCTATTAAGGGTGAAATGCCAACCTTTATGCATTCCCCTAGGATTCATTTTAAGTTACCGATGTTCTATCCTTAATTCCACCTTTAAAAAGGTACATGCATCCTTCCATGGATAAATCAAGTCATATATCCCTGATAAGGGGGTCTTATTCAATCATTCCCACCTCGATAGTAGATGCCTAATTTCACAATAACATTTGTATTAAAAAGGGGGTCAATCAATATGGCCTCCAAAAGATAACAACGGTTATCCGCTTGTCTTGCCTAGTTTGGTAACGATAACAAGGATGTTCTAGAAGATATTGGTTGTGTTCAACGTGAACTTCTTCTTAATAATCCCTTATTTACTTTTGTTGTTTATCTCAACAGTCACCTCAATGTTGGGATACCTTTCATACCTGGCGTCTCCCTTTCTGGTTATCAAGCCACCGGTCTTACACTTCACATTCTTAAAGGTCGCTTCCTTCATCCAATTTTCCTACTTTCTTACTTTCTTGTCTCCTTAGTCTATCCGCGTCTCATTATTTATCCTTCGAACTATCTCAAGGTTTCCTCGAATCCTCCCAACTTACAGGGGATAAACTATATGTATCCCTTATGCCCTCAACCATCAATTTTAACTCATGGTGAATCATCCTCATCCTGACAAATGCATACTTTCTATTTCTATTGCTACGAGTCTTTAGGACTTCCTCATACCTAACTCCCTTATCATACCTCAAACTCTATTGCCTTTATATTCCTTTCCACTTCAGTTTCTTTCTATTTTCCTTTCTCTTATCATTATTTCATGAACCAACACAACATAAGCATTGATTTCAAACATCCCGTCATTCTGGATTTGTGTCGTCAGAACGAATCTTGACAACTTTTACAACTTAGATTCATAATTCATCATACTCGTCCGCCTTTGTTCTGGCTCTAAAGCTTTTACACTATCTCCATAACCTTGGGAAGTACTTTTCTGAAACAATTGACTGAACTTTAATCAGTTTATTATAATCTCTTGCTCCGTGCCTTCCTTGGTCTTTCACCAGCGGGTGGTCTCTCTCTTAGGAGGGTAAGTGACAAAAACAGTCTTTTGGGGTTCGTCAATCATTTAGAATCTCAAATGATTCCTCTATTTCCTTTAGCCAGGCCCTTGCCTCGGCTGGGCCAGCTTGTTCCTTGGAACTCTGAGAGCTTAGCGACTTAAAGGTCCTGAAAGAATTTCTCACCGCATTGTTTCCTCAGGGTGGTGGTGGGGATAATAGTCTAAGTTCTATCTAGACAGGTCCATAAATTGCCGTATAGGAGTACCGTCTCGGGTCTCCTTTCCTTACTCGACTTTCTGTTTCCTTAGTATGAAATGTTTCAACCTTCTCCCATAATCGGGGTTATCTTATACATTAAAAACCTTGTTTTCCACTCTATTATGTTATGGGTTCTTTCTTTCTTGATGGCAACCTCCCTGACTATCACATTCAGGGTTTGCCCTAAATCTTATTCCTCAAACTATGGCTCTCATCTAAGTTCTCATCCTTAAGCTCTTGAACTTTGGAACCCAATTTCTGTAGGAACACCTCACTATCCCCTTATCATCTTTCTCGGTATGGATCTCTTCTCCAGTCATTGATTCTCTGCCTTCATTCATCACTTTTTCTGGCAAAATATGTTCTTTTCCAAAAATTCGGTCTGTATTGCAATCTCAAACAGCTTTTCGGTATCGGCTCCGGTTACCTTCACTTCTATTTCCATTTTCTCAAAATCTCTTATAAACTCTCCCAAAGACATTATTATCTTGAGTCTCTCCTTTTTATTAAGGGCATCAGCCACCACATTGGCTTTCCCTGAATGATAAAGAATCTCCCAATCATAATTCTTGATTAGCTCTAATCACCTCATTTGGCACATGTTGAGCTCTTTCTGCGTGAAAATGTACTAGAGCACTTATGGCTTGTGTAAATCTCGTACTTTTCTCCATACAAGTAGTGCCTCCAATCTTTAGGGCAAAACTATTGCCACGAGCCCAAGCTCATGGGTGGGGATATCGAATTTTATATTCCCTTAATTATCTTGACGCGTACGCGATTACCTTGTTGCGCTGTATAAGAAGCACCCTAATTCCTTATGCGAAGCGTCACTACAAATCATAAAATCTCCTTTTCCATCCGGCAACGCCAGCATGGGGGCCGTCACCACCTTTGCTTCAGTTCTTGAAAGCTATTCTCGCATTTCTCTGTCTATTCAAACTTCTCAGTCTTATGAGTAAGCCGCGTTAAAGGGGCTACTATCTTTACAAACTTGAACGAACCTCCGGTAGTGACTGGCCAATCCTACCTCTGGTAGTCGCCCTAACCATGGTCATCAATTCCTCAGTGGTCCTTTATTCATTCTTGTTAGGATCCTCCTCAGCAACAATCCCATCTAGGACAACATCCTCAACCACTACATCCTCAATATGAACATCATCTGGTCCTGCGTTAGCACGCTCTATTGGATCCACAATCTGATCTCCAATACTTAATAAAACATCATCGCGTTGTTGCTTCTCAACCTCAGGGTTCGGAGTCCCGCTACCACATACGATAACGAACTATGCTTCTATCACGATATTTATAAGGGTTCCCATAAGGGTTTTAACTGTCAGTACTACGTTAGGTAGTCCGACTATGAACTTGGCAAGAGTTCTTATTATCTTAGTGAACTTATTATCTTAACGTCGCATCATCTCTGAGGTTTATAACGCTTAGCTCTGATACCATTTCTGTAACACCCCCCAAATCCGGGGTCGGGAATCCGGGTTGTCACGAGTTCCATTTCCCTTAATAACACCCAATCTTAATAAACAATCAACTACTCTGTACTGTGACCCCACAATAAACACACACACCACAAGTTATAGTCTCAGAGATGAATATCCAAAAGTAACACGAATCATTTTATTCCAAAATTATATGCCATTACACCTTAAAAGGGTTTCTGAATAAATTTACATATTCCTTGCCATTATTACAATTCATATTATACATAAGTCTGGTTCATCAATAGTTGAAAACCTAGCCTATTGGTAGCTCCTACCTCAGCTACAGCGGTATCAACGCTTTCAGAAGACTGCGGAACGTTTTCTAACCGCTTACGAATCGGGAGCTTCGTCCTGTTCATCTTTTCTATCTGTTGTTGTGTGATGAAAAAAAAAAGCAAGGGTGAGCAGCAAGCCCACCAAAATAATATGTATAATGATTAACAACATATGAGCCTTCTCATAGTACTCATGAAAGTCTTGGTCAAAAGAAATGAACCAAGTTGATATCTTAATGCGATGAAGTCGCAAAATATTTAGTATATATATATACATATATACTTTTCAAAATATGGGAAGTCCTCTTCCATGCATAATACACATAGAGTTCCAGTGTATAACTGTATAAAAATATCGTTGCAAGGTGATCTCATATATCTAACCTTGTCTCAACGTTTTTCTGAAAATCTTTGTCATGCATAAGATAATCATTTACTAGATATAAGTTTAAAAGATGAAGTTACAAGATACTCCAATATACTTATATCTTTTCCGAATACTACTTGAACCACCACCGTTCAAGTTATAATTAGTTTCAAAAGTTCATCACACTGATGAGACTACAAGATAAGACTTGAATAGATTCAATCTTTGAAATATTTTGAAGGAAATGAAGTTATGATATACTTCATTAAGTCCCGATATATATATACACCTATATAGATACATAAGTTTCCTGAAAACCTCTGTCATGTAAAGTATGAACAGAATTACAATATCCAATAAATTTGGAAAGGAAAGAATTTTGGCATAAACCTGATATCTTGCTGATCAGGCAAAGATACCAATAAGTAACCTTTTCTACTAGTAGATGGACGAATTCCCCACTGGTCATCACCCTGGTCGCAATAGGACCTTATGCTGGACTGCCACTCAGCCACTTATGCATTTGATGGACTCCCACTGAGCCACTTACACTATCATGGACGCCCACTGAGCCCATGTTGCTTATGCCGACTCAAATAGATGGACTTACTTCCCGAACGTTGGGTAAGTAATCAATTCATTTACCAAAACCGCAACCTTGTTGCGAATATAAAATACACCACAGAGCCGGATCCCTCAGGTTTTGAGCGAGTATTTAAATCCCCTTAAAAAGGAAGATCTTAAATATAAAAATGAGTTTTGGGATCCGCTCTAACTTTTAAAAATCATTTTGAAGACTCGAAAACACTTTAAAGAGTGTTTGGAGTAGTGCTGATTTAATGAAGTAAATCAGTCCCAATATTTTTAGAAAATGTCTGAATATTATTATTTAAATAATATTCCCATAAAGAATAATCTTTATACAAATAATTGAAGTAGAAGTTGTAAGACTTATACTTGAAATGAGTATTAAATAACCAAAGATATACTTATACGAAAGTACTATCTTTATTTGAATAATCGAAAATAAGTTTGATTATCGAAACATTATTCTTTAATAAAATAAAGAATATTATTAAATAATAAGCGGAGTCATAATACCTCGAATGAATATTATAAATAATATTCATTAAATAAAATAACGGAGTCATACATCCTCAAATGAATATTCAATTAATAATCATTAAATAATATAAACTGAGTCATAAGCCCTCGAATGAATATTCGAAATAATATTCAATAATAAAATAAAGGAGTCATAAGTCCTCGGATGAATATTCGAAATAATATTCAATAATAAAATAAAGGAGTCATAAGTCCTCGGAAGAATATTCGAAATAATATTCAATAATAAAATAAAGGAGTCATAAGTCCTCGAATGAATATTCGAAATAATATTCAATTAATAAAATAAAGAAGTCATAAGCCCTCGAATGAATATTCAAAATAATATTCATTTAATAAAATAATGAAGTCATAAGCCATCGAATGAATATTCAAAATAATATTCATTTAATAAAATAAAGAAGTCATAAGCCCTCGAATGAATATTCGTAATAATATTCATTAAATAAAATAAAGTTATCGAATAAACCTTATTCGATTAATAGTTTTGAAACTATAATCATATATATATAAATATATATATTATACTCGGGAACATCGACTCCCGGTTTAGAAATATGTTCACCTTTTTATCCCCTATACTAAGGGTAACTCAAATACCGCTTATCTCTAGCATAGGTATTATCAACTGAACCAACAGATATATATGGCAAGAATACGAAACAGGCATGCATATATATACCATATCAGCATGCTTCAATATATCGCAACATTTGCTAATTAACCAACATGCATCTATCGCAAGATAATGCATATACATATATACATCACAAAAACAGTATAACGGGTAGAAAACTTGCCTGAGCGACTGGGGGTTACGAATGGCTCGGGACGAGTCTGGTAACCTATAAGCAACAAGTAGTTGGATTAAACCAAAGTCACTTGTAAATCTATACTCTAACCAACTCAGACTCTAACGCTCGTTTTGCGCTTACTGATTCTCTTAAGTCACTCGAGTACCCTCGGCTCCACCATTTTAATAAATTAACCATTATGAGTTTTAAGGCGATTCTTTCGCGGGTGTCTTACCAACTGCCTAACACACTTACCATAATTGTTTCATAAATTACTTAACCCTTTTTGGTCTTTAACCTATGTTTCAAAATAAGGCGAGGGGTAAGGGTTCGTTCGCGAAACGTCGTTACTTAAAACGGTCGTTTCTCCTAAACCGTTCATCGGAATCAAAC
The DNA here is from genome assembly GCF_009905375.1 of Apium graveolens. Classification (NCBI taxonomy): domain Eukaryota; kingdom Viridiplantae; phylum Streptophyta; class Magnoliopsida; order Apiales; family Apiaceae; genus Apium; species Apium graveolens. The sequence goes on along the minus strand of NW_027420930.1, from coordinate 31,911 downwards.
GAACTGCATATCAAAACGAAGCTCGTAACATGAGCTATCTAAACATGGCAATGGTCATAATCTAGCAGGGAGGTCTCGGGTCCAAATGTTATGAACAAAAGCAGTCTAAAGTAAATCGGACATTACGACGGCTATGTTAACGCGATTTCCCAAATTTAAACCAACTCAAAACAACCACAATTCAACCCCAATTCACAATCCAATCCAAACTCCATCCAAAATACATTACAACAGCCCCAAACCAACTCATTATAATCCATTTACTTACTCCTAAAACTTGAATTTAAACTATACTACATTCTTTAACCAAATCTTAAGATTTCAACAAATCAATCACCACCATTCCAACCCAAACTCTTAAACAAACAAGTTTCATGCTTCACATATACTATACTACTCATAACCATTCCTAAATACTCAAAACTAAAGCTAGGGTTTGGAGTTTATACCTTCCTTGAAGCTTTTAATCCATGAAAGATCCTTGGAATGCCCATGGAAGCCTTGATCTATGCTTAAGCTACCTTGTCCTTACAAATAAAATCAAGAATCAAAATTTGTTCTTGAAAGTTACTATTCACCCTAAACTTTTAGGAATTGATTAACTAGGTAAACCTTGGATTCTTGGATCCAAACTTATAGCATAACTAAGTTATGAATTATGGAAGCTAAAGAAACAAACCTTATAATTTTTGAAGGTGTGTAGCTTGAGTTTTTGAAAAACTCCTCCTTGTTTTTCTTTCAAAAAACGAGAGCAAGATGATAAAGATGAAAAAAATTTTGTGTTTTGCTTTGATTTGTTTTGGTTGGTTGTTTTTAGCTTGCTTTTGGTTAATTACATTTTTAACCATCAACTTTGTGTGGTTCTAAATCAACCACACCTCCTTCCCCCTCATGTCATGCTTATGTCACATTTGTTATGTCATCATCCCTTACTTGCCCTCTTCTCATTGGTTGGGTGACATCATCCCCTCTAATCTCTTTGATTAGCTTCCTAATTGTTTGCCTAATGACCGCTGATCTGTTATACGGTTCGCTTAACTTTCGTTTTCGTTTATCGTTTAAGGGATCATACCCGGGATCTTATTACTTGGGTTTCCTTAACCTTTCTCAATACATTATATTCCTTTTATGATCCTCTCTTATAATCCTTTAATTTAAATCCTTTTATCCTGTTACCTTATACTCAATTCTTTCCGTATCTAGTGGATTTTCGGGGAAAAATCAAAGTGTTCAGAATTGGATTCTGACGATCTTTACATACACTTATATACCACATAGAGTACTAATAATATCCCAGAAGACCATACAGAACCCCTACATAGAGTGGCATGAAAAGTTTTCTCATATCAGCAAAACACTATTCATAAGGGTTTCAAAATTTTTCCAAAAATTGGGGTTATTACACTATGGCTCTGTATTGAACAAAATTCCTATTTTATGTGACAATACAAGTGCAATAGCCATCACCAACAACCCTGTGCAGCACCTCGAGGACAAAGCACATTGACATCAGGTATCATTTTATTAGAGAGCACGTCATGAATGGTACTGTTGAACTATTTTTTGTTCCAACAGAAGAACAAATAGCAGATATTTTCATTAAACCACTTGATGAATCCACATTTACTAGATTAGTTGGTAAATTGGGTATGTTGAATAGTTTTAGTGATTAATCTAGTTAATATCTGAGATCTGTTCTTGAATGAATTTATAAATAATTTTTCATAAATGAAAAATTCATTTGCAAATTTATTTTATCATTTTATCATATTTCTTGCTTATTTCAATGTAATTTCTATTATCTTATCTTATTTATTTACTCAACTTGTTAATTTTAATGTCTTAGAATATTTTATTTTCTCTAAAAGTATTTTTCTCTGAATTTAATTTGTTAAAATTCAAAAGAAATCTATTTTTGGACTGAAAATATTATTATCTCTGAAATATTTTAATTATTTTAATTATGTAAATATTTTCTGCAATATTCATTCAGTTTTCTGAAATTGAAATATTTTATATATTCTGTTTTTTTTATGTGTTTTTAACAGTTTTATGTTAATTATTCAGTATATTTAAATACTTAATTTATGTTATACTAGAATGACAATCGGCAAGACAATTGAAATTGTCTTGCTGAAAGTCATTCCAGTACTTATACTTGTTTATTTTTATATCAGATTAATTTTATAACTAGCAAGACAATCGGTATGACTATTGATTGTCATGCCAGTAATAAAATTAATATCAGACTTTTTATGTTTATTTTGTACTGGTATGATAATCGGTATGACTATCAGATTGTCATACCAGTTATATATTATTATTTGTTTTGTTTTTTTTGTTTTTTTCGTCTTTAAGCTGGTGTTGACAATCGGTATGACAATCGGTATGACAATCCGATTGTCATACCAGTTATACTACTTAATCGTTTTTGTGTGTGTTTTAATTTTCATCAGTTCAGTTTTTTTTGTTTTTTCAAAATTTCAACAGTCTCTCTTCCTCTCCTCTCTCTCTTCGAACACAAACACCAATTCATCGCCATTATCTCCTTTGCTCGAGTTCTTACTCAGCAATCTTACTCCTGTTATATATACTTACATATATATACATACAAGAGTGCTGCCAAAATTTTTCAAAACTTTTTTTCGAATCATTTTTTTTCCTTCAAATTCAGTTTGTGTTTGTTGATTTTGGGCATTTTTAATTTTAATTTTAATTTATGTTTTGTGTCTTTTGGCTTTTCAAATCTGTGTGTGTGAGTTAAGAATTTTAACGAGATACATTTCTGTTAAATTTTTCGATTATAATTAATTTAATTCGAATTATTAAATTAATTTAATTAATTCGAATTTTCTTAATATTATTCTTAAAATTCTGAAAGTGTGTGTCTTATTATTATTTTTAAAATGGCTCTCAATTTCCAAATTGTTTCGCATAATCTTGTTGGTTATTTTAATCCAGAAAAATGTGATGTGGAAAAATTTAAGCCATGGATTAGATTTTTAAATGACCATGTCGATTGTTAGCTCTGCTATTAAATCAAATGTGATTTAAATGTCGATCTGCTTAGACTGATTTGCACAACCTCTACTGTGGCCGATGATTCAAAATCTTTTTCATTCACCGTGGCAAACACATAGTATGTAGTTGATGAAACAGTCATCAATCAAGCGTTAAATTTTCCATTGGTACAATTTCTGTAATTTACCCTCTGAAAATGATATCACAAACTTTTCCATGCTATTCACTATCAGGGGGTGATCAATTTAACCAAACTTTCAAAATCCAATTTGGTGTCTGAATGGGACATTTTCTTCGATACACTTTCTATAAGTGTTTGCCAACTGCACTAAATCCAACTTTCACAACATCACTTCCACTCTGCAGTATATTGGGTCTTGCGGTTGTTTTCAATCAAAGGATCAATTTTGGCAAACTACTTTTTCCCATTCTCTTGAGACGTCTCACTACTGCTTTACGTGATCATTCTACAAATCGTAGGGTCTCGTGTTACTATGCTCGTTTTCTCATGCTTATAGCAGATCATCTTCTCACACCTGAGCACAAAGCCCTTTTTGCTAACTCTGCAGTAACCGAACCCCCTCCTGTAAGCAAAAAGATTTACACCCGCCAAGACACAACCTTCAAATTCATGCAAGTTCCAGTACTTGTATCTGCTTTCATGGCCACTTATATTCCCTTACCTATTTTCAATCTTCCCGGTCATGAACAGCAACCTCAACCTCCAGTGGTTCAAGCCACCCAGGCTCCTCCAACATCAGATGCTCTTCCATTACAGGTAGTAATTCCTCACTCTCACTCCATTCCTACTTCTGTTGAAAGACCCCCAGTGGTCGATAGGACTGACCATGAAGTTGTAGAACTACAGCTTCAATCCCAGGTCATAGAGCCAAACACAGAGTCACACCTATCTCAACCTCTCCCCCATTGTCTAAAATGTTACCCAGAAGGTTAATAGGAATAGTGTATTGTTGAATGTGAGTGAACCCTCAGCTCTGCCTCCTCCCAAGAAAAGAAGAACATATACTGAGGCATCTGAAAGCCCATCCTTGTCCTCCCAACAGGACATGGACTTTGAAATGGCCAATGAACAGTTACTAGAGACATTCTCTCAACAGGATTGAATCTATTGAAATTCGTCATAGGGCCATGGCATCCTGAACTGAGTCAAGCACAATTCCATTACTCACAATGGAACATACATACCAGTAATGGATACTCAGAACACGGAGCAAGGAGTGCACATAGAGTCTGTTACAGTGCCTGCCATAGTTACGGCAGAAGAGCAGTCACATGCTTCTGAGGGAAAATCTGACTCTCAGCCACCTTTAATAGAGTCATTTCTCCCCTCCCAGATCCAACACCTCTGGCTCCCTCACGGATTCTCCACTCGCAGATTTATCTGGAGAAAGTGGAGGGCAACTCGGTCAATCTATCCCTGAAGCAATTCAGACATCTATTTCAAATGAACTGATAGTTTGACTGAGATAGGGACTCGCGAATTCCCATTGCACCACCACTGACCTCTTCTTGAAGAGGCTAGGGTGATTTTAATTGTAGGTACAGAAGAACAGCAACAGAAGACTCCTCACGAGCAATTATATTGAGAGAAACACAAGCACGTGAGGTGAGTGAACCAAACACGAGTGAAATTCAGGTGAGAGCACACACAGACACAGACACTGAAAACCTGTTAGCTCAAATTGCTGCTTTAAAAGAAGAACTTGCTAAAAGCCAAGCTGAAGCTAAATCATTCAAAGCACAAGTGGTTGAACGGATCCTTCTTCTTCCACCTCTGTCAACAATCAGTTGGCACTCATTAGGAATGATATCTCAGATTTCAAGACCACTGTCATACCAAAAGCTCAATTCCATTCAGGAAACTCCAACTTATCAGCTGATGACATTTCTAACTGCTGCTCTCTACATACAAGAATGACTTCTCTTGAAGACCTGGTTGAAATGATCATGCACTGGACTCCTCCAGATTTCTAAAGATAGAAACGGGCATGGAACTCTTAATGAAGGAATGAAACACTTGTATTTCATGATCCAAGAATTCTCACATGCCCTAATGAAGAACAAAGAACTTACTTGAAGGGCCGTCTGGTGGAGGCTCAGGCTCTGGAGGTGATGGAGGTCATGGAGGTTCTAAAGGAAAGTCAGTAGAGGATCCCTCAACTAAGGGGGGAGAAGAAAGGGAGTAAGTGGAAAGGGAAAAGAAAAAGATACCTCTGACGGAGACAAAGGAAAGGCTGATGATGTCTACTACAGTGGAGAACATGGATGACTTTGATTTTTGACATTCCCACTGAACCAGTCTTGGAAGATAAAGATGGTTTATTTGAAGCTGAAGAGGAAAGTGATTTTGGAGAATGGGAAGAGGAAGCTATAGTGGATCCTATCTTTGAGAAAGAGTTTCTGCAGCAGCAGTCAGAGATGAAAAGAAAAGAACTGAACTCAAAAAGGTCTCCCAGATCATTGACATGACGGAAAGACTACAAAGAAGCAGAAACTCTTCAAAAGCAACGTCTTCATGACATTAAGGCTCAAGAAAGGAGAAGAGATGTCAGACTGAAGATTGGTGAAAAATGGGATGAAGCTAGGAGAGTACTTGATATGCCTCAGCTGAGCACGAACAATGATAGGCAGTTCCTACATCTTCTTGACAAGCTGGAAATCTCAAATCCTAACAATGACATGTACATGAATGCTTATCAAGACTGAAGTCTCAAGGATCACAGCTGCTTTTGACAGATCCCTAAATGAGATGAGCATTTTTGTATATTGTTAGAGTGAAGGATCTTTCAAGGTGTCACTTCATCTGTTTGAGAATCGTTCTTTGTCAGAGATTTGGGTTCTTCTCAACAAAGTAAAAGAAGCTCAGAATTGAATGAAGTTCTTCGAGAAAGGCTTAAAGAGTTTGCCAGCAGGGCTAGTCCTCAAGTGGTCAACAATCCTCATCAGGTGAGATTCTTAAGTCTGATTGTCTTCAAATCGGTCAGCTAGATGTACAATCTCTTAAAGACTACTCAGCTAAGCATCTGGTTGGATGGTACAGCATTTAAGAACTGCTGGGATGACCTCATCCATGTTGAAGACTCAAGCTGCTGATTTGATTCAAGCTTATTGTGAAAAGAATAGTAAAAAGGTACTAAATCAGTTCAGAATAAGCTGAAGTCAGTTGGAGTTCAACCAGTCAGACCATCAAGCGTTCTAGCTTCAGAAAAAGGGATCGTGTCTTTGACAAGGAGTTGCGTCAAGATTTAGGAAGAAGGTGAAGTCAAGAGAAGACAACTGAATTCATTAGCTCAAACACTCAATGTATATGATTAGAGCCTTTATGAATCAAGATAGACTAATGTATTATATGTTCAGGCTAGAGGAACATCTATCTTGTATTCACTTGTAAATTTCTTTTGGAATCTGGAAAATGTTAAATATAATCCAGAACTTTTCTGCTATTTACTTTGCATTACTGTTTATATCTTTTTCTTATTTGTTAGTTGAGTTATCCTCTAGGTATTTGTTGTTATTGTCTAACAAGCAAATAGGGGGAGATTGAAAGGCATATGTCATAGCCTATTTGTTTATTCGAGGATTTAACTCAACTCAAATAAGAATGTAATAAGTAAATAGTGGATCTATCGTCAGAGAGATCTCACAGAGTAACATCTGTCAAAGGGTTAAGAAACATTATTCATACAGACTTGAAGACTTAATTCACTGGAAGAAGCTCAAGAAATTGATCAAGCCTCAGTGATATAAATCAAGATTGTGGATTTAATCAAGTGACAGAGATCTCGTCAGGGTATCAATTAATTACAAGGATTTAGTCTGAAGAAAATCAAGAGTATCAAGGTCAAGGCTTGAAGAAACGTCACGGAAGTTAGTCACTCATGAACCAGACAGTACATCGAGTGTCAACATTGAAGTGGTGGAATTGATTCATAATTGACAGTAATTTTCAGAAGATTTTCAGAAGAATGGTTGCTGCTCAAGATTAGTATTAATTCTCTATTAATTAATTAAGTCAATAATTTAATTAAGAAAATAAATTATATCTGCAAAGATTAATTTATTGATTAATTGAATTAATTGATTAATTAATTCAGAATTAATATTAAGGATTTTCAGAATTGTTATTAGATTAAAATCTATTAATAATTCAGTAAGACAATATGATTTGAACTACTATGACAATCGGTATGACAATTGATAGTCATACCGAAAGTCTTGCTAGTTCATTCTGATTGTCTTGCTAGCTATTGGGATTGTCTTGCTAGTTCAAAAGGATAGTCTCACCGAAAGTCCTACCAGTTCAAATGGATTGTCATGCCAGTTCATTTGATTGTCTTGCCGAAAGTCTTGCTGATTCAACTGGATTGTTTTGTTTACTTAAACAACAAAAGCAGAAGACATTCATGCAATTATTAAAAGAACACAAAGTCAAGAACACAGCAGAAACAAAAGCAAATATTTCATTTTTCATCTGCTTTATTCAAGATCAAAATTCTAGATTGTAAAGTTAAATCCAAACCACTAGAATTATTTATCTTGTTCTTGTGTAACAATCTAGCGGATTAAAATCCCTAGAACTTAATCTCAAATCGCATTTAGCATTTGATCTTTTCATTGCAAAAATAGAAAAAGTTCATGTCGAATTTATTCTAGATTTGTAATAATTGATTTGAGATTAATCCCTTGTAACAGATACCGTTGTTGTAACACCTTTCAAGTTTAATAAAAGTTTTATTTAACTTGAATTTTGTTTCACCTTTTTATTCCGCATTTTATTCGATTAAACGGTATGTTTGTATTCAACCCCCCTTCTACAAACAAATTGGGACCTAACACACGACATCCATAGTCGGTTTGTACACGATCTCACTCAGGCACTTGGGACAGCTTTCAGATCCACCGGTGTTGACATCCAGTGGCCAGTTTTTGGTGAGAATTCAGTGTATCCGCCTCTAAACACGCCTGAAACTCCACCCATTTTGGGTGAGGATTCCGATTCACAGTAGGTATGCCTGATTCCTTACTATTACCTTCACTGAGGATAGTGAATATTTAAAGTTTGGGGGTAGTAGTTGAAGGAATATGTGTGAGTCTCATATAGTTTACATATTCATGATAGTTTTATTTCATATAGTGCATATTTTGCCATGTTTTTTTTATTTTTGGTAGTTTTATGATATTTTGTTCATGTAGTTTCATGCATTTGCATTATAACATGATCCCTTAGATAACTTTCGAGTGATTTGTGATATTGATGATAGTGTAGTGATGTCATATTTGGTGATGTTGTGTCTTATTGGATTGATTTGCATGCTAGAGAAACTTGTATTTAAAAATTAGAGAGTTGGATTTCATTGCTAGTATGTGGATAGGTGTCAAATGGCTAGTTAGCCGACTCATAGTTATATGAGTAGTCTAGGGTTGAGCGAGATGAGCGAAACACACTTGTTTCAGAATTTTTGAAAAAAGAAAAAAAAGAATAAGTGTTATGCATAATTGATCACGAATGGGCTCTTTATTACTCGAGTTATTAAGTTCTTAGGGGACTTTGTTCCATAGTAACCTAAGGCTTTTATAGTCTGGGATTTGCTAACCGTAACGCTTGCTACATGGGTACTATTGTATAAGTCTTTGTGACTTTCACGCATTGCACGATCAAATAAGCTACTTGTGTTGTGTTATTGTAAATAAAACATGAATCCATAAAAACTCTGATATAAGAATTGAAGGGTTATAAGTTATTTTGAGTCTAGCTTTTATTCTATTTATAAACTTGCGATTGTTTTGATAAGTAGTGAGTCATGATTGTCGATCTAGTAGCAATAGTATATATATAAGCATTTGCACACAAGCACGTCTCTATTTTGTAGGTTGATTTGAGAGATTTGATTGATCTTTATGCGAATATTTCATTTGTGGAGGTGTTGCTTATTGGTTGTTTAGTTACTCTATGGGGATTATTGCATTCATATTAGTTGCATTCATGCATTTTATTTTCTTGTTCTTTGAGTCTGTTTATGCTTGAGGACAAGCATTGATTCAAGTTTGGGGGTATGTTGAGTGGCATTTTATGACACTTTTAATGTTCTAATAAGCTTTGGATTGGTGTATTTGTACTCAAGTTGTTAAGTGTTTTACGTATTTTTGAGTATTTTGCATTTCAAGCGTTATCTAGGTAATCAGGTGAATTAGCATTGTTTTGGTGCTAATATAGTATCTAGGTGGTGTTGGAATAAAAGCTCGCAAAAGACCGGCTTGAAGTTGCAAGATAAAGAAAAGGAAAAGAAATTGTTTCTGGCAGAAGCCCAGCGCACCCGCGCTGAACAAGCACGCGGCCGCGTCGAAGTACAGGAAGCCAGCGCGCCTGCGCTGATGAAGCGTACGGCCGCGCCGTTTCGGGATAATAAAATCCTAATTCTATTACAATTCTATTTTCTGGACTCCTGAGTTGATTGGACTGCTATATATTGATAACTCGAGATCATTTTTTAATAAAGGAGACTTATCAGAGCACAAGGAGAAGACGGACAAGAGACCTATAACACAATTCAACAAAGGCGAAGATGATCTTATTTATTCTTGTGAATCTTTGTTTTGAGTTGTAATCTTGGATGCTCGTTTCTTGTTTTGTTGAACCTATATTCTTGTTGTACTTGGTTTTAATTATTCGTTATAAAACTATGTTTATATACCATGCTTTCATCGGAACCACGTTGATGATTGAGTCCGTTATGGGCTTAATCGTTATCGTGGGGTTTTAATAGATTTATTTATGGATTTCTTTAGTTAAATTGTTTGATGCCTTAGTATGTGGTGATTGTATGATATCCTAGTATTGGTTGTGCATATTCGTCTTATGAGCATCGCGAACTTATAATATAGTATGTTAATTCTTAATGACACGAAAGTGAATTTAAAGATTTAGAACTTGCCATGCTAGCATAGGTTCATGTATTGTCATGCATGATTCATAGGTAATTTTAACCATCTTACTTGCCCTATGTAATCAAGATAGATAACTTGTACTTAAACCGTTATGTTGTCAAATTCTATAGACATATAGGGTCTCAATATAATTGGTGTCTATTCAGCTTCTATCTCTGTTGGTGATGTCTGGTAGTATGTACTCGCGCACGAAAGTTGGCGTTTATCAGTTTTCGTGTTATCTGATTAGTGTCATCACCATTGCATGCTAAGGTTAAGATCAATAAGGCTATTGAATGAAGTATTTAATGAAGTTAGAATCCCATGTTTGTAATATTTATAATTCAATCAATCTTATTCTTGTAGTTATAATTATTAGTTTAATTGATGTTTATAAACAACCTCACTTTGTTATCGTCTTAGCCATTGAATAATAATGTTAGGGTCACCTTTCACTGTAGAGGGGGGAATACAGTGTTTATTACAATCAAATCAACTACTTCAAGAACTTATGTAACAGAAAACAAACTTTATTGAAATAATAAACTTTGTTACAATCTGGAAACTGTTATCTCTCAGTGATGAACAAAATATCACGAGAGCTTGCTAGGGTTACAGTAAATAATATTCTCGATAATAATAACACTTATAGTGTAAAACCCTATGTCTGTGTTTATATACTACACAGTTACAAGATAATCGCTCTAATTGATATGGAATATAATTCTGCTTCCTAAAATATATCAATCAGATATCTTCTATTCCAAGTATTCCATTCTTCACGGAATTCCTTCTTCATGCATATCTCTTCTTATGTTTATCTTGATCTTCTTACTTCATCAGCTACTGTCCTTATCTGATCGTACCTTCAGCAGTTAAGTTCTGATATCTATCTCCTGATGCTTATCTCCTGATAACATAAGTACTGATATCCCTTAAGTTCTGACTTCCAGTATAGTACTGATCAACAGTTAAGTACTGATTTATCCTGTTCAAGTAAGATCTGAAAGCTAAACATAAAACATATTAGCCATGACATTATCAAATATATCTAACAATCTCCCCCAACTTGTAAATTAGCAAAATATACAAGTTTAACAGATATTTGATGATGTCAAAAACATTAAGTACAAATGCATGAGAAATAGACAAGATAACTACAACTTACAGTCCTTAAACCTTTTACCAATTCAACTTCTGAACAACTTTGGTCTGTATACACATCAGAATTTAAGTAGTTGTAGATCTTTGACTTGGCTTCATCATTTTCTGATCTCTCTGATGTCAGGAGTTGTTCTGAGATAATTCTTCAATAAACATTTCTCAGCATATCTGAGTTCATCAATCATTCTCCGTTTGACATCTTTAAGCTCTGCAGTATCTTCACCAGTTTGAAATATTGCAGCTCTGAGATCATTAATCTTTGCTTTTCTCAACTCCCGATCTAGTCTTATGACATAAGCTTTGTTAGACTCTAGATTGAATTCAAGCCCCTTAATACCAAGATATGTTCTGATCTGTGCAGTATTAGGCTTCATATCAACAATATCACCATTGTGATTTCTGTACTTTGGAACATATATGCTGTCAGACTTAACAGAATAAAGTCTTTTCTGTCTCTGAATCTGTTCTTTCAAATATTTGCAGCAGTCCCTGTCATCTGTCATCCACTTGAAGTAAGAATAATACATGCTCCAATTCTTCAAAATACTTCAACGAATGGAATTTTGTCTTATATGATAATCAAGTAGGTATGGTAAACCATGTACAGATTCTAGTTGATTCAATCTCTCAGGAGTTGCTCCAATACCTGGTTCACTCAAGGAAGTTGGATCATCGGTAGTGTTGTGTACTTCTTTCATCAGCACTTCCCAATCCAGTTTTATCTCTAGCTTCCTTTCCAGTAACTACTCTTGCTTCAAAACCACTTGAGTAGTCTTCAAAGATTGAGTCTGTTTTGCTTTAGTGAATCCTGGTAGGAGTGTTTTAGATTATTTTCTGATATCAAGTTAACTTGAGCACTGTCAGAGGTTACTTGCTTCTTCTGAATATCAGAACTTACAATTTCTTGACTCTGAACAACTTGAGCCATGTCAGAGGTTGTTTTAAGAACTTTTCTTGAAGTCAGAGCAAGATTATCTTTTCCATCAGTAATTTCTTCTTCCTCAGGAGGTACATAAGGCTTGATAGGTTCACCAACCTTTTCTTTACCCTTGGATCTTGGATCTATCTGTGGTTGTGATCTAGCCAAAGTTTCTTCAGTATGTATCCTTTCTTTGATCACAATGCCTTTAGGTTTTGGAAGTAACTTTTTACCAGAAGCTTCAGATTTAGATGTGACTTTCTCTGATTTAAGTCTGGCTTCTTCTTCCTTTAAACTTTCCAAGTCCATCCCTGGATTTTCTTGAAGAAATAACTGTCTTGACATTTCCTCATCAAGATCTAGAAGTTCATCAGAACTTATCCTTTTACCAGCAGCAGAACTTATTCTTTTCCCAGTATCAGAACTTGTTCTGTGACTAGCTTGTCTTGATGTAAACCTTCTACCTTGACTATGACCACTACCCATTCCAGAGTTTCCTTGGTCATCTTTTCCATCATCCTTTCCTTGCAGTCTTGTTGGTTTTGCATTTGGACTTAATTACCTTCTCCCCCTTTTTGGCATCAGCAGGTAATAAAAGAGAGATAAGTAGTTCCACTGAGGTCTGGATTTCAGTAAGTTGCGATTGCTGAGAAGCTTGATTTGTCAGAATTTGATCAATCTGAGCTTGTTGCTTCTCTTGAGTTTTCTCAATATAAGCAACCCTGTCAATGGTAGGTTGGAAGAACTTTTTCTTATCAAGTTTCCAAACTTGTTCCTGTTTAATAAAGTTCTCCTGAATCTTGTGTAGCTCTGCATGAGTGTTGGAATGAAGACCTTGTAGATGTTTAGTACTCAATGCAGTGACTCTAAGCTGGGTTTTAAAATCATCAGAATGTAACATTTCATCAGCTTTAGTCAAGTGCTCAGCAAGATGTAAAGCATTTGGAACACATGAAACTGAGTTCCATTCCTTAGTCCACTCCTGACCTGCAGGAGTTTCACTCCAAGGTACTGGTGCATCCCTGATAACAAACTCCTTTAGCAGTTCAGACTTAGGAAGAGTCAGTGGAGGAGTATGTCCTGAAGGACCTGCTTCATCAGCATCTACAGTTGTAGCAGCTTCACCAGTATCTCCAACATTTGCAGCATCAGAACTTAAAGAATCAGTATCTTCTGATAAGACAACTGTGAGTAGCAATGGAGGCTTCAACATCCTCTAATTGCTGATCTGATACTAAGTTCTGATCAACAGCCATATCCTGATGCTCACCTAAAATCTGATCATCAGCATCTTGATGCAGAGAAGGTGTTAGTGATAACTCAGGAGTTTGAACAGCATCAGTAACAGGTGTTGTGGAAGGATTATTTGCTGTTGGAGCTTCTAAGAAAAGTATTTCAGGCACAACCAGTTCTGAATATCAATTTCAGCACTTGTGCCTGGATCAACAAGAGACATAGAAGGTGAATTAGCCTTGTCAGATACAGGTTCCTGAGATGGAGTTGATGGAGAAGAAGTGACTGGAGCAAATTCCTTGTCTTGTGAGATCAGAGATTCCTGATCCCCTTCCTTAGCTGCTTCCTCCTCATCATCTGAAACTGGCCTTGTGCCCTCTGTTTCTTGTACTTCCTTGTTGATTTGGATTCCTTGGGAGTTCAGGAACCGTCATACGTCTAAGCCTCTTGAGAAGCCTAGAACCCCCAATTGCAGAATCCTTCTGAGAAGTTGCCTTCTCAGCTTCATACCACAGGTTCTGAAGAGGAATCTGATCCTCAGAATCTGATTCATCTCTCAAAGTAATCCTCCTCTTTGAGTGTTTGAGGAACAGTCTTTGTTCTCTTTGGCTTAGAGGATGTAGGCTTCACAGTAGGTGCTGAAGAAGAAGGTTGAGCAGTCTGTGAAGTGGAGAGATAGGATTTGAGATAAGTTCTGAGGGTAGGTTGAGTAGAATGAGAGGTAGGACTGAGGTTGATGGATTTTGGTGGTGAGTTGGTTGAACATTTGAGTAAACAGATTTGTAAGTAGCAGGATCAGCATTTACCAGAATCTGTTTCACAGACTGAGGAATCTGTAATTGTCTCACCATTTTTCTTTGTGTCAGCATTTATCAGGTCGTTAAAGTACCTTTTTGCAACCTTAAAAGGTGGGGTTTGAGTGCTGACTAACTGGGGTTCAGCAGTACAATACGTATAAATAAGTTGACAGAATCTAGCAAAATAAACAACATCTCGATCCTCTGTCATCCTATCCCCAATAAAACCAATTATTCCAGTTGCAAAATCAAAATGAGTTTGATGGATAATAGCATACCCGATGTGCTGACTCAGAATTGGGATGGCATCAAAATTTGAACACTTGTTGCCAAAAGCCTTGGTGATGCAATCGAAGAAGAAACTCCATTCTCTTCTGATATTAGCCCGTTTCAACTGTCCAAGTTTCGTCAGACTCTTTTCATATCCCAAATCAGTCATTAACCCCGAAGTTCTGATTCCTCTGGTATAGAGAAGGTACAATCTTCTGGAAGATGTAATGCTCTTCGTACTGTACCAGGAGTGACTACATAGGATGAATCACCCACTTGGAAGATAATACTGGGAGTTCCTCGTTTACCACCATCATCAAAAACTCCAGTCCTCCAGAACCGCAGAACTTGTTGACTTGAAAATAATTCAGGCTGAGTTAAGGCGTACCCAACCTCACTATGTGCAAGAAGATCTTGCACAAATGCAATTCAGATGGAGCTTCAGCATGATCAAGAATTGCAGCATAGTTGTTTGGAACAAACTTTGCTCCATCAATGATTAAATCCTTTGGTGCCATGTGAAAAAATTGAAATTCAAGTATGCCTGTTAGGTGTTTGAGATAATGTCTGTATGAAAAACCAACGTGAGAAAGAATGAGAAAGAGAGTAAAAGTAAGAAGAGAGATAAAGTATAAAGAAAATAAAAGATTAAAGAAATCTTCTCTCTGTTGTTCTTATACTCTGAAAAAAAATGTTACCGTTGGACACCTGTCAGACATGCAGTAATAACGGATAGTTACTGGGCTCGAGAAAACAGGAATGATTACTTACCCAGTTGCCTTGTTTCAAGGAAAAACCGTTCATTATCAAGAGACACAGTTTTAATTCAAAATTAAACCGTTAGCACTGATTGAATTTTTTCACTGCAACATTAATATTCTGAAAATGAATCATGTTAAAAATGACCGAGATAATTTCGATGAATAAGTGCTGACAAAGAATCAGAACTTAAATAAAGAAATTTAAATGGTCATCAGAATATCAAGCAGGATTTAACAACACAAGATAAAATAACTCAGAGACAAAATCTTGAAGTAAAAACAGTTTTCATTAATATATCAAGTCAATACATATATGAAATAGAAATTACATCAATACAAGATTTTCCCTAAGCTTCTAATCCTAACGTCAACAGCTTTAGTCCTAGCTAAGAAGCCTGACAAAGCTGAGGATGAAGAAGAACAGGAAGAAGAGATTAAGTCATCTTCCTCTTCCTATCTTCGACAAACAAGATGGCGAGTCGAATGATTCGCTCTTGCTGACGGATAGCTTCCCGCCTTTCCTCCTCCAGGCGCTCCAGATGGCGATGTAATCCATCTCGAAGAATAGAAGGTGAGCCAGCACCTCCTGTGGGACAGAGTCCCAGATCTCCTCAGGAATGGCTGTTATATGCCACTCCTGCTGCCACTCGGCACAACTGAGCTCCATTGTGAAGGTTTGTGTGTTCAAAAACATGTTGTATCGAACCATTGTGTTTTTGACAGAAGAAGGAGGATAAGTGTGTGAGAAGAATGTGATGGAAAGACTGATGTGAAGTGGTTGTTATATAGGCAAGAGAATGCCAAGAGACGCAAAGATATTAATGCTGACAGGTAGAATTAATTCTACCTCGTCTCCCTAGACTTTGAAAAAGAATAACAGTCATTGGAAAAGTGGCATGTCAAGTACAAAACCATTAACCATAGACTATTAATCTTCCACTTCAACATTCGAGTAAAACTGAGACTGTTAAATTTTATTCAAGATAAGCCAAGTAAAGGATTAGACTGAGAAATCAGAACTTAGACCTATACCAGAACTTAACAGTCATCAGAACATAATTTCTTAACTCGAAAAAGGAATGCCATCTTAGTAAATACTCATACAAGTTCTAGTTATGACGTCAGAACTTAATCATCAGAACGTGTAACTAGAACTTGTCCTCAGAATTTGTGCAATGACACAATGACTGTTTATCTAAAATAACATAGACCACCACAGAAATTTTCATCATTCAGATGGAGTGATTAGTGTGTGCATTAAGCTAAAAACAGACAAAGAGTAAAGTCTGATTCACTTCAGTACATCTTAGAAATAAGGCATAACTAAAATTTTGCTAAAGATCTGTCATTGTCCTGAAACCTACTGAGAATGAGTTCATGCTTGAGTCCACCTCAACTGTTTTGTGCTAATTTTATGCATCTTTTGAAATTCTATTTTACAGTGGCTTCTCAGTGTAAGTGAGTCACGACTGTTTATCAGAATTTATGCTATTATCAGAGTATTTCTCCAGTAATCATAGAGTGTGAAAAGTCACCAAGAAAATATTTTGCTTTTCTAATGCATATTTACTTAATACCAGCAATGCACTTGGGTCGTCCCTTCCACATTTTTACTCTAGATCTCAAAGGAGTACCTGATTTTATTCTTTGATCTTTTTGCTTTTTCTTTTGATAAGAGAGGTTATCAGCACTTAGTACATTCAGCAGTTTTACTAGTATCAGAACTTAACAGATGAGTAGCATTATTCTAATTTGTGACTTAGTAATAAGATATACAAAGTAAACTTAACTAAGCTCATTATCAGAATTTGCTAGTGTCATAAGATTTCCACTGAAATAATTACTTCTTCCATGGATCATTTGTTTATTGAAGACTACTAGGTCAGTATCTAGCACAGTTATCCTCATAGGATTGAATAGGTACTAGAACAACATATCACTTATCAGAGTTTAGAAACATATATCAGACAACAGTCAGTACTTAAAGACATTTATCAATTAAGCACAGAATACACAATGAGATTAATTCTGTAAATACTGAGCATAAAGTCTGATAACACAGAACAAGTCTAAGCAGATTTAGAGAAGAACCTGAAACCATTCCAAGTTCATTTACCAATCTTGTAAAAGTAGCTTCACATAATGGTTTTGTGAAGATATCTGCCAACTGTTGATCTGTGGGAACAAAATGCAATTCCACTGTACCTTCATCCACATGTTCCCTGATGAAGTGGTACCTGATGCTGATGTGCTTTGTCATGAGTGTTGAACTGGATTACCTGTCATAGCAATAGCACTTTGATTATCACAGTAAATAGGGATTTTGAAATATGTTAACCCATAATCCAGTAACTGATTCTTCATCCAAAGAATCTGTGCACAACAGCTTCCTGCAGCAATATACTCTTTCTGCAGTTGATGTGGAAATTGACTTTTGTTTCTTGCTGTACCAAGAAACCAATCTGCCTCCAAGAAATTGGCAGCTTCCACTTGTGCTTTTCCTGTCAATTTTGCAACCTGCAAAATCTGCATCTGAGTAACCTATTAGTTTAAAATCTGATTCTCTAGGATACCATAATCCCAGAGCAGCTGTTCCTTTAAGATACTTAAAGATTCTTTTTACAGCTGTTAAGTGAGGTTCTCTTGGATCTGCTTGAAATCTTGCACAAAGACAGGTAGCATACATGATATCAGGTCTACTAGCAGTTAGATAGAGTAGAGAGCCAATCATACCTCTGTAGTCAGTAATATCTACTGATTTACCGGTATCCTTATCCAGTTTTGTTGCAGTGGCCATTGGAGTGGATGCACTTGAACAATCTTGCATTCCAAATTTCTTTAGCAAGTTTCTGGTGTACTTGGTTTGACAAATAAAAGTGCCTTCCTCATTCTGCTTGACTTGAAGGCCCAGAAAATAGCTAAGTTCCCCCATCATACTCATCTGATATCTTGACTGCATTAGTTTGGCAAACTTCTTGCAAAGTTTGTCATTTGTAGATCCAAAAATGATATCATCAACATAAATCTGGACCAGAAGTAAGTCCTTTCCATGGTTGAGGTAGAACAGTGTTTTGTCTATTGTCCCTCTGTTGAATCCACTTTCCAGAAGAAACTGAGCTAAAGTCTCATACCATGCTCTAGGAGCTTGCTTAAGTCCATAAAGTGCTTTATCAAGCCTGTAGACATAATCTGGATGTTTGGTATCTAAAACCTGGAGGTTGTTCAACATATACCTCTTCCTCCAATTCTCCATTGAGAAAAGCACTTTTCACATCCATTTGAAAGACAGTAAACTTTTTGTGAGCAGCATAAGCCAAAATATCCTTATGGCTTCTAACCTAGCAACTGGTGCAAATGTTTCATCATAATCAATTCCCTCCTGTTGAGAATATCCTTTTGCAACCAGCCTTGCCTTATTCCTTGTAATTATGCCATCACTGTCAGTTTTGTTTCTGAATACCCACTTTGTACCAACAACAGATCTATTCTTGGTCTTGGCACTAGGGTCCAGACTTTGTTTCTTTCAAATTCATTCAACTCTTCCTGCATTGCTTGCACCCAATCAGCATCTTGAAGAGCTTCTTCACTTTCTTTGGCTCAGTCTGAGAGAGAAAAGAATTGTAAAGACACTCATTTGAAGTACCTGTTCTAGTTCTGACACCTGCATCAGGATTTCCAATTATCAAATCAGGTGTATGTGATTTTGTCCACTTCCTTGCAGATGGAAGGTTTTCTCTAGAACTGGATGCTCCCCCATGATCCATGCTATCTTCATTTTCATTTTCTGATGCTCCCCCTGAAACTATGCTCTCTGAGTTGGATTCTTCAGTATTTAGATTTTCAGCACTATCAGAACTTGGCTTATCAGAACTTGACGAATCAGAACTTGAAGAGCCAGATGCATGTTCTGATGTTTCTTGAGATGTGGTAGGATCTTGAGTATGCTCCCCCTGCATAGGTGCATCTTCCTTTAACGTAGTCACCACAGTTTCAATAACATCAGAGTTTAATCCATCAGAGTTTGCAGTATCAGGACTTAGACTGTCAGGATTTTCAGTATCAGAATATGAGTCTTCATTTTCAAATCTCAGCTGATCATGGTCAATGAAATCTTTAAGACCAGTGATCTTCTTGTCATCAAAAGAGACATTGATAGATTCCATGACCACTTTTGTTCTCAAATTATAGACTCTGAAGGCTTTTGTGGAAAGTGGATATCCAACAAAGATTCCTTCATCAGCTTTTAGATCAAACTTTGATAGCTGTTCAGGATGAGTCTTGAGAACAAAACACTTGCATCCAAATACATGAAATATTTCAGATTTGGCTTCTTTTTCTTCACCATCTCATATGGTGTTTTTCCATGCTTGTTAATGAGTGTTGCATTTTGAGTAAAACAAGCAGTCTGCACAGCTTCAGCCCAGAAATAGGTTGGAAGCTTTGCTTCTTCAAGCATTGTACGTGCAGCTTCAATGAGAGTTCTATTCTTCCTTTCAACAACTCCATTTTGCTGTGGAGTTCCAGGAGCAGAAAATTCCTGCTTTATTCCATGGCTTTTGCAGAACTCTTCCATTATCAAATTCTTGAACTCAGTGCCATTATCACTCCTTAAAATTTTCACAGAATCTTTGACCATTTTATCCAGCTGTTTGACATGATCAATCAAGATAGATGCAGTTTCACTTTTTGTGTGCAAGAAATACACCCATGTGTATCTGGTGAACTCATCCACTATGACCAACGCATACTTCTTCTTTGCAATAGACATGACATTTACTGGACCAAATAGATCAACATGTATAAGATGATAAGGCTCAAGAATTGATGATTCAGTCTTGCTCTTGAATGAAGATTTTCTTTGTTTGGCTTTCTGACATGAATCACAAAGACCATCAGGAGCAAATACTGTGTTTGGCATCCTCTCACAAGATCTTTCTTGACCAGTTCATTTATATTGTTGAAATTTAAATGAGAGAGTTTCTTATGCCAATTCCAGCTTTCTTCAATTGATGCTCTACTTAACAGACAGATTGCAGACCATCAGTACTTGTTGAAAGCTTAGCTTCATAAATGTTACCACGTCTATATCCTTTCAGAACAACTTTGCCTTTAGATTTACTCACAATTTCACAGTGTTCTTCAAAGAAATCAACATGATAACCTCTGTCACAGATTTGACTTATACTCAGTAGGTTGTGTTTAAGTCCTGAGACCAGAGCTACTTCTTTAATATGACATTCCCAAGATTGATATTGCCATATCCCAATGTTTTTCCAATGTTGCCATCTCCATAAGAAACACTTGGGCCAGCTTTCTCCACAAAGTCTGATAGCAGGGCCTTATTTCCAGTCATATGTCCTGAACATCCACTGTCCAGAACTAGAATATTTTTCCTGTTGCCCTGCAATCAAAGACCACTAATTATTAGTTTTAAGGACCCAGACTTGCTTGGATCCTTTGGCCTTATTAAGTTTGTTAACATTTGCAGCGGATTTAGCATCAGAGTTTATGTTAACATTTTTCTTATCAGAATTTACATTATCAGACTTTGAATCAGAATTTACACTAGAAGGAACAATGGAAACTTTCTTCAAAGAAGGTTTTATTTGATAATAATCATAGTACAAACTATGATATTCCTTACAAGTATAAATGGAATGCCATAAACTACCACAATGAAAACAAGGATTTTGTGGTTTGTATCTAACTGACTGACTCTTAACTCCTGATTTTGAAGGTAAGGAGTTAATATTCTTATTTTCCTGCAAAAAGAAGCCAGATGGTTAGAACTTCCACAGTTATGACATGTTTTCCTAGGAGCATCAGGAACAGGTTTATAATCATTGCTTTTATTCACACCTTCCTTTCCATTCCTATTTTTCCTAGGTGATTTTACCTTGTTTGCATTCTTGACATCTTTCAGCTTATGCTTAAGCTGCTTCTTTGTCATTAAGCCTATGTTACTTCAGCTGTCTTTTCCTGTTTTAGTTTGTCAGAAGTTAATTCCTCTTTAACTTCTGATTTCTCATTTCAGACTTTACAGTTACAAACTTAACAGGTTTTAACTTTGGCTTTTGCTTAACAACAGGCTTAATTTCTTCAGTTCCTTTATCATTCTTATTTCTCCATAACCTAAGCCCTCTTTCCATTTTCACTACTTAGCAAATTTTGAGTTGTTTGCCAGAGTTAGTCCAAGTCCTGATATCTCTCTTTCCTTTTCTAACTCAGTTTTTAGAGATTCATTCATTTTTAGCACTTCATCCCTAACATAAAAAGCATCATCTCTATCCTTCTGAGTTTGATGGAACATGACTAACTCTTTTTCTAAGAAATCATTTCTTTTCTTAAATGCAAGATTTTCAGAAGTTAATCTTTCACATGTTAAAGTTTGATCTCTATACTAACAAACATGGTTTTAAGATATCTTCTCAACTCATTAATATCATCAGTATGAAAAGCATAAGTAGTCTGAGGTACCTTTGTTTCAGCAGCTTCAGAACTGCTCTCAGCACTTTCTTTATCAGCATTTGCCATCAATGCATAGTTCTCCTCACTTTCAGAGTCTGAGGTGTCTGTCCAGCTTTTCTGCTTTGTGACAAGAGCCTTGCCTTTGTCACCCTTTACCTTCTTGCAGTCAGGAGATATGTGGCCTTTCTCACCACAGTTATAGCATTTAACATTGGTGTAATCTCCTCTGTCAGACTTTCCTCCTCTGCCTTCAGATCTTCTGAAATTCTTCTTATCAGAACTTATGCTTTTCCTGGAAAACTTCTTTCCCTTCCTGAACTTCCTGTATGCAATCTTTGTGATTCCTTTCACCATAAGAGCACACAGCTTCATCATCTCCTCATCAGCATCAGTCTCAGGCAAGCTTTCAGAATCTGAGTCATCATCACTCTCAGAACTTGATGACTCAGTATCAGACTTTATGAAAAGAGCTTTACCCTTGTCTTTCTTTGAGGAAGCTGCTTTGGGGAATTCTTCTTCAGCCTTAAGAGCAACTGTCCTTGACTTTCCTCCTTTCCTCTTGCTTCTTTGTTCCATCTCCAGCTTGAGTCTTGAGCATTCCATAGATTTCGTCAAGAGTTGTTTCATCAAGATTGTAGTTGTCTCTTATTGTCGTTGCCTTCAAATCCCAGCATTCAGGAAGAGCTAACAGGAACTTAAGGTTTGAATCTTCAAGATCATACTCTTTATCAACCAATGACAAATCATTCAAAAGTTTGACAAATCTATCATATAAATCATTCAATGACTCATTAGTCTTTGAGTCAAAGTGTTCATACTCTTGAGTGAGTATTGTCTTCCTGTTCTTCTTAATTGTGTCAGTTCCCTGACACCTTGTTTCCAGAGCATCCCATATCTCCTTAGCAGTCTTGCAGTTGATTACCCTGTTTGACATTACATTATCAATGGCACTATGCAGTAAGTGTCGTACCTTAGCATCCTTAGCAATTGATGCTATGTCCTCAGCAGTATAATCACTCTTCTCCTTTGGTACGGTCTTTGCTGCTTCACCTGCAACTGCAACAGCGAGTTTGGTTGGTTTGTGAGGACCTTCCTTGATTCTATCAGGTATTCTGGATCTGTTGCTTCCAGGAACATGGTCATCCTTACCTTCCATATGGGATATTCAGATGGTCTCAGTATGGGACTCTGATGGTCTCATACCGACTCTGAATTTGTGTCTTTGGTGGTTCCTCAGTTGTGGTAGGCTTAGTTGGAGTTTCTGTGTCCGACATGATTGTGTTTGGATCTTTAACTGTATGTAAGTTAACAGATAAGCTCTGATACCAATTGTTAGGTCACACACACATGTAGAGGGGTGAATACAGTGTATAGTACACTCAAATCGAACTTAAGAACTTAAGTAACAGAAAACAAACTTTATTGAAACAATAAACTCTGTTACATATGGAACTGTTACCTCTCAGTGATGAACAAATATCACGAGAGCTGCTAGGGTTATATATAATAATAACTTCGATAATGATAACACTTATAGTGTAAACCCTATGCCTGTGTTTATATACTACACAGTTACAAGATAATCGCTAATTGATATGGAATATAATTCTGCTTCCTAAAATATATCAATCAGATATCTTTATTCCAAGTATTCCATTCTTCACGGAATTCCTTCTTCATGCATATCTCTTCTTATGTTTATCTCTATCTTCTTTCCTTTAATCAGCTACTGTCCTTATCTGATTGTCCTTCAGCACTTAAGTTCTGATATCTATCTTCTGATGATTATCTCCTGATAATATAAGTACTGATATCCTTAAGTCCTGACTTCCAGTATAAGTACTGATCAACAGTTAAGTACTGATTTATCCTGTTCACAAGATCTGAAAGCTAAATAAAACATATTAGCCATGACATTATCAAATATATCTAACAGGGTCATCCAAAAGTGAATCGGCGCTGAAACGAATGGAACTAAGTTTCCGAATAATTCTCATAGGTGGTTGTACACGAGGTATGGAGCAAAAATTGAGGAGGCCCGTTCTGTGGATATCTTTTCGTAATTTATCCCTATGGATTTATGAAATTGCATTCGCGTTTATTTGGGGTCATCCGTGAAGTGAATCGGGGCTGAAATGAATGGAACTAGATTTCCACATAATTCTCGTAGGTGGTAGTACAAGAGGTATGGAGCAAAAATTGAGGTTGCCCGTTTTTGGATATCTTATCATAATTTGTCCCAATGAATTTATGAAATTGCATTCATGTTTATTTGGGGTCATCCGGAAGTAAATCAGAGTTGAAACGAATGGAATAATTGAGACCGCCCGTTTTTTGGATAACTTTTCATAATTTGTCCCTATGGATTTATGAAATTGCATTCGCGTTTATTTTGGGGTTCCGGAAATGAACTGAAGCTGAAACGAATGGAACTCGGTTTCCGAATAATTCTCCTAGGGCAAGTACACGAGGTATGGAAGAAAAATTGATGCGTCCCGTTTTTGGATATCTTTTCATAATTTGTACCTTTGGATTTATGAAATTGCATTCGCGTCCATTCGGGTCGTAGTGTGAATCGGGCTGAAATGAATGGAACTAGGTTTCTGAATAATTCTCGAAGGTAGTAAGTAGTACACGAGGTATGGAGCAAATATTGAGGCGGCCCATTCTTTGGATATCTTTTCATAATTTGTCCCTATAGATTTATGAAATTGCTTTCCCGTTGATTTGGCGTCGTCTGAAAGTGAATCGGGGCTTAAACGAATGAAACTAGGTTTCCGAATAATTGTCGCCAGCGGTAGTACACGAGGTATGGAGTGAAAATTGAGGTGTCCCGTTTTTTCGATATATTTCATAATTTGTCCTTATGGATTTATGAAATTGCATTCGCGTCCATTCGGGGTCGTCCGGAAGTGAATCGGAGCTGAAACGAATGGAACTCGGTTTCCGAATAATCCTCGTTGGGGGTAATACACAACGTATCGAGCAAAAATTGAGGCGGCCCATTTTTTGGATATCTTTTTATAATTTGTACCTTTGGATTTATTAAATTGCATTCGCGTCCATTCGGGGTCGTTCGGAAGTGAATCGGAGCTGAAATGAATGGAACTCGGTTTTCCAATAATCCTTGTAGGGGGTAGTACACGACGTATGGAGCAAAAATTGAGGCGGCCCGTTTATTGGATATCTTTTCATAATTTGTCCCTATGGATTTATGAAATTGCATTCGCGTCCATTCGGGTTGTCCCGAAGTAAATCGGAGCTGAAATGAATGGAACTCGATTTCCGAATAATCCTCGTAGGGGGTAGTACACGAGGTATGGAGCAAAATTGAGGCGGACCATTTTTTGGATATCATTTCTTAATTTATACCTAGGATATATAAAATTTCATTTGTGTTTATTTGGGGTCTTCCGGAACTGAATCAGGGCTGAAACGAATAGAACTATGTTTCTGATTAATTCTCGTAAGGGGTAGTACATGAGGTATGGGTCAAAAATTGAGGCGACCCATTTTTTTGTATATCTTTTCATAATTTGTCCTTATGGATTTATGAAATTACATTCGCATTTATTTGGGCTCGTCCGAAAGTGAATGCGGGCTGAAACGAATGAAACTAGGTTTCCGAATAATTCTCGTAGGCAGTAGTACACGAGTATAGAGCAAAAATTGATGCGGCCCGTTCTTTGAACATCGTTTCATAATTTGTCCCTATGGATTTATGAAATTACATTCACGTCTATTTGGGGTCATCCAAAAGTGAATCGGGGCTGAAACGAATGGAACTAGGTTTTTCAAATAATTTTCGTAGGCGGTAGTACACGAGGTATGGAGCAAAAATTGAGGTGGCCCATTCTTTGGAAATCTTTTCATAATTTGTCCCTATGGATTTATGAAATTGCTTTCGCGTTTATTTGGCATCGTCTGAAAGTGAATCGGGGCTTAAACGAAAGAAACTAGGTTTCCGAATAATTGTCGTCGGCGGTAGTACACGAGGTATGGAGTAAAAATTGAGGTGGCCCATTTTTTCGATATATTTTCATAATTTGTCCCTATAGATTTATGAAATTGCATTCGCGTTTATTTTGGGTCGTCCGAAAGTGAATCGGGGCTGAAATGAATGGAACGAGGTTTCCGAATAATTCTCGTGGGGTAGTACACGAGGTATGGAGAAAAGATTGAGGCGGCCCATTCTTTGGATATCTTTTCATAATTTGTCCCTATGGATTTAAGAAATTTCATTCGCGTTTATTTGAGGTCATCCGGAAGTGAATCGGGGCTGAAACGAATGGAACCAGGTTTCCAAATAATTCTCGTAGGTGGTAGTACAAGAGGTATGGAGCAAAAATTGAGGCGGCCCATTTTTGGATATCTTATCATAATTTGTCCCAATGGATTTAAGAAATTGCATTATCGTTTATTTGGGTTCATCCGGAAGTGAATCGGAGTTGAAACGAATGGAATAATTCTCATAAGGGTGTAGTGCACGAGGTAAGAAGGAAAAATTGAGACCGCCCATTTTTTGGATATCTTTTCATAATTTGTCCCTATGGATTTATGAAATTGCATTCGCTTTTATTTTGGGGTCTTCCGGAAGTGAATCGGAGCTGAAACAAATGGAACTCGGTTTGCGAATAATTTTCGTAGGGCTAGTACACAAGGTATGGAGGAAAAATTGAGGTGGCCCATTTTTTGGATATCTTTTCATAATTTTTTCTTTATGGATTTATGAAATTGCATTTGCGTTTAGGTTCGTCCATGAGTGAACCGGAGCTAAAATGAATGGAACTCTGTTTTCGAATAATTCTCGTAGGGGTAGTACACGAGGTATGGAGGAAAAATTGAGGCGGGCCGTTCTTTAGATATCTTCTCATAAGTGTCCCTATGGATTTACGAAATTGCATTCATGTTTATTTGGATTCTCCGGAAGTGAATCGGAGTTGAAACTAATAAAACTTGATTTCCGTATAATTCTCGTACGGGGTAGTACACAAGGTATGGAGGAAAAAATTGAGATAACCCGTTTTTGAATATCTTTTCATAATTTGTCCTTATGGATTTATGAAATTTATTCGCGTTTATTTGTGGTCATCCGGAAGTGAATCGGAGCTGAAATAATTGGAACTCGGTTTCCTAATAATTCTAGTGGGGTGGTACACGAGTTATGGAGGAAAAATTGAGGCGGCCCATTTTTTGGAAATCTTTTCATAATTTATCCTTATGTATTTAAGAATTGCATTCGCGTTTATTTTGGGTCGTCTGAAAGTGAATCGGAGCTAAAATGAATAGCAATTGGTTTCCGTCTAATTCTCGTAGGGGTTAGTACACGAGGTATGGAGCAAAAATTGAGACTGCCCATTTTTTGGATATCGTTTCATAATTTGTCCCTATGGATTTATGAAATTGCATTCGCGTTTATTTGGGGTCTTCCGGAAATGAACCGGAGCTGAAACGAATGGAACTTGGTTTCCGTATAATTCTCGTAGGGGTATTACATGAGGTACGGATGAAAAATTTGAGTAGGCCTATTTTTGAATATGGTTTCATAATATGTCCCTACGGATTATGAAATTGTATTCGCGTTTATTTGGGGTCGTCCGGAAGTGAATCGGAGCTGAAACAAACAGAACTCGGTTTTTGAATAATTCTCGTAGGGGGTATGGAGCAAAATTGAGGCGCCCCGTGTTTTGGATATATTTTCTTAATTTGTCCCTATGGATTTATAAAATTTCATTCGTGTTAATTTGTCCCTATGGAACTAGGTTTCCGAATAATTCTCGTAGACGATTATACACGAGGTATGGATCAAAATTCAGGTGGCCCGTTTTTTGATATATTTTCATAATTTGTCCCTATGGATTTATGAATTGCAGTGTGTTTATTTGGGTCGTCCAGAAGTGAATCGGGGCTGAAACGAAAGGAACTAGGTTTTCGAATAATACTCGTAGCGGTAGTACACGAGGTATGGAGCAAAAAATGAGGCGGCCCATTTTATGGATATCTTTTCATAATTTATCCCTATGGATTTATGAAATTGCATTCGCGTTATTTGGGATCGTCCGTAAGTGAATCGGGGCTGAAACGAATGGAACTAGGTTTCTGATAATTCTCGTAGGTAGTAAGTAGCACACGAGGTATGGAGAAAAAATTGAGGTGGCCCGTTTTATAGATGTCTTTTCATAATTTATCCCTATGGATTTATGAAATTGCATTCACATTTATTTGGGGTCGTCCGTAAGTGAATCGGGGCTGAAACGAATGGAACTTGGCTTTCGAATAATTCTCTGGGCAGTAGTACACGAGGTATGGAGCAAAAATTGAGGCGACCCATTTTTTGGATATATTTTCAAAATTTGTACCTATGGATTTATGAAATTGCATTCACGTTTATTTGGGGTCGTCTGAAAGTGAATCGGGGCTGAAACGAATGGAATTAGGTTTCCGAATAATTAGGAAAAATTGAGATAGCCTGTTTTGTATATATCTTTTCATAATTTGTCCCTATGGATTTATGAAATTGCATTCGTGTTTATTTGGATTCGTCCGAAAGTGAATGGGAGTTGAAACGAATGGAACTTGGTCTTCGTATAATTCTCGTAGGGGTAGTACACGAGGTGTGGGGGAAAAATTGAAACGACCCGTTTTTTGAATATTTTTTATAATTTGTCCCTATAAATTTATGAAATTTTATTCGCATTTATTTGGGGTTATCCGGAAGTGAATCGGGGCTGAAACGAATGGAACTAGGTTTCCACATAATTCTCGTAGGTGTAGTACACGAGGTATGGAGCAAAATTGAGGCTGCCCGTTTTTGGATATCTTATCATAATTTGTCCCAATGGATTTAAGAAATTGCATTCACGTTTAGTACACGAGGTATGGAGCAAAATTGAGGCTGCCGTTTTTGGATATCTTATCATAATTTGTCCCAATGGATTTAAGAAATTGCATTCACGTTTATTTGGAGTCATCCGAAAGTGAATCGGGCTGAAACGAGTGGAACTAGGTTTCCGAATAATTCTCGTAGGGGATAGTACACGAGGTGTGAGCAAAATTGAGGGGACCCGCTTTTTGGATATCTTTTCATAATTTGTCCCTATGGATTTATGAAATTGCATTCGCGTTTATTTTGGGATCTTCCGGAAATGAATCGATGCTGAAACGAATGGAACTCGGTTTCCGAATAATTCTCGTAGGCTAGTACACGAGGTATGGAGGAAAAATTGAGGCGGCACGTTCTGTATATATCTTTTCATAATTTGTCCCTATGGATTTATGAAATTGCATTCGTGTTTATTTGGATTCGTCCGAAAGTGAATCGGAGTTGAAACGAATGGAACTTGGTCTTCGTATAATTCTCGTAGGGGGTAGTACACGAGGTATGGAGGAAAAATTGAGACGGCCCATTTTTTGTATTTTTTTATAATATGTCCCTATAAATTTATGAAATTTTATTCGCGTTTATTTGGGGTCGTCCGGAAGTGAATCGGAGCTAAAACGAATGGAACTCATTTCCTAATAATTCTCGTAGGGGTGGTACACGAGTTATTGAGGAAAAATTGTGGCGGCCCATTTTTTGGATATCTTTTCATAATTTGTCCCTATGGATTTATGAAATTGCATTCTCGTTTATTTGGGGTCGTCCAGAAGTGAATCGGAGTTGAAACGAATGGAACTCGGTTTTCAAATAATTCTCGTATCGTACACGAGGTATTGAGGAAAAATTGAGACTGCCCATTTTTTGGATATCGTTTCATAATGTGTCCCTATGGATTTATGAAATTGCATTCACGTTTATTTGGGGTCGTCTTGAAATGAATCGGAGCTGAAACGAATGGAACTCGGTTTCTGTCTAATTCTCGTAGGGGGTAGTACATGAGGTACGGAAGAAAAATTTAGTCGGCCCGTTTTTTGAATATCGTTTCATAATATGTCCCTACGGATTTATGAAAGTGCATTCGCGTTTATTTGGGGTCGTCCGAAAGTGAATCGGAGCTGACACGAATAGAACTCTATTTTTTAATATTCTCGTAGGGGGTATGGAGCAAAAATTGAGGTGCCCCGTGTTTTGGATATATTTTCATAATTCATCCCTATGGATTTATGAAATTGCCGTCGCGTTTATTTGGGGTCATCCGAAAGTAAATCGGGCTGAAACGAATGGAACTTGGTTTCCGAATAATTCTCGTAGCCGGTTATACACGAGGTATGGAGCAAAAATTGAGTCAGACCGTTTTTTGATATCTATTCATAATTTATCCCTATGGATTATCTAATTGTATTCGCGTTTATTTGGGATCGTCCAGAATTGAATCGGGGCTAAAGCGAATGGAACTAGGTTTCCGAATAATTCTCGTAGGAGGTTGTACACGAGGTATGGAGAAAAATTGAGGCGGCCCGATTTTTGGATATCATTTAAAATTTGTCCCTATGGACTTATGAAATTGAATTCGCGTTTATTTCGGGTCTTCCGAAAGTTAATCGGGGCTTAAACGAATGGAATTAAGTTTTCGAATAATTCTCGTAGGCGGTTGGACACGAGGTATGGAGCAAAAATTGAGGCGGCCCATTTTTTGGATATCTTTTCATAATTGGTACCTTTGGATTTATGAAATTGCATTCGCGTTTATTTGGGGTCGTCCGAAAGTGAATCGGGGCTGAAAAGAATGGAACTAGGTTTCCGAATAATTCTTGTAGGGGATAGTACACGAGGTTTGGAGCAAAAATTGAGGCGACCCGCTTTTCGGATATCTTTTCATAATTTTTCCCTATTGTTAGGGATAAATAAATCCTGATTGTTAATAAATATCGCAGTAATTATACATGATTTGGGCTGCTAGGCCCAATAAGAAGATGTATGACATTCAGACCAAAAGGTTAACACATTGATCAGGCCTGATGGACCACATCAGGCCTGATGGAACAAAGAAGGCCCAAAAACCCTGAATATTAATTAATTTTGTAATTAATTAATAAGGGAAAAATCATCTATTGAGAAGAGTCCCGATAAGGACATAAATCCTTGCAGATTAGCCTCAAAGGGACCTAGAAGGATAAGGAATCAGTTTCCTACTATTTAGGACTCCAAAGTCCATTCTAATTCTGAGACTTGGCTACCAAGTCTCCTATACCAAGTCCAATTCAAGGACCACCAACATCTATATAAGGAGTCTCACCCCACTAATCAGAACTACATTTTTTGACTTGATTCTCTAATTCACAGAGATACGTAGGCATCTCGTAAAGGCAGAGTTAAGCTATGAAATACGAGAGCAGCCATTAAAGGCCTTGAGCTCCCGAACCTTAGCAGTATATACAGCAAATAATAACCTTAGTTTTTTATCCATAACATTTGGCACCGTCTGTGGGAAGCACAACAATACCATGGCGAGAACACGGAGAACTAGAGCCCTTGTAGGAGGAACACCAATGGGGAAACCCAAGTGATTTCATCAACTGTGGAGGTACCTCCTCACTCAACCTATGCAACCACGCAAGGAGAAGCCTAGATAGGGACAACTGAACCTCAGCCACAAGGGACGATTCCCTCGGCTACTCAAGGTACGAATCCTCAAGTTCTACAAGTACATGCACCTGTGAATTCTCGACCCATCGGTAAGAATATTCAACTATTGTTACTACTAACCCCCCTTATGGGATGCCCTTTACCTCGAGGTTGGAGGAAGTGGACATGCTGGACGTAGTGAAGCACGAGGGTGTTCGCCCCCATACATACGAGGTTTGGCTCCTATCCCTGAGGATCAAGAATTTTCTGGTCCTTACACCGAGAGAGACCCGAATCTTCAGATGATGAAGTAGCCCCAGAAGGAGACGTGCTGGCATAGAGCCGATGGCTGATGGTAGCCAACGCCCTCAAAGCACCCAAGGGACGAATCCTCAAGAAGTGCAGGAAGAATCAGGGCTCACGAGGCTGAGATTCAAAGGCTGAGGTGCGACTTGGAGGCGCACCAAACCACCAGACCCCCAGTACCTCCTAGGGGGAGAAATCCTCCTCCTATCATAGACCTGGATGGTCCAGTGCAGAGAAGGGCTGTTGTCCCAAGGGCTGATCCGAGCAATCTTCTACCCCTTGGAGATCCTGATGATCCTACTCCGCCTTTCACTGAAGATATAATGAATTCCCATATCTCAAGGAAGTTCAAGATGCCAACTATCAAAGCCTATGATGGCACGGGAGATCCCGCTAATCATAGGACATTCTCTAATACACTGTTGTTGCAACCCGTGAATGATGCTATAAAGTGTCGGGCCTTCCCTCATACCCTGTCGGGTATGGCTCAAAGATGGTACAGTCGCTTGCCCCAAACTCTAT
>NW_027420929.1:0-24877 GCF_009905375.1 Apium graveolens | reverse complement strand
CACCATAACTTTATTACTCCTTTTCAGTTGTTTCCATTTTCCAAAATTTGATCAATCAAATAGAAGTAAAGGAATTTGTTGAGAGATCACTATGATCATGAACACTTGTTATATCGCATAGTTAGTACAGAAGGTGGCCAGCCTTTAGTACTTGACAAGCAATTAAACAATAGCTGGTATCCTACTCGGCTTCTATCACACAGATAGATAGTCATTCGGCAATACCTCCCCTTCTGGAAGGGTTGTTCTTCTCAGCTTACATGAAATGAAAAGAAGAGAAAAGAACGAACTGAAGAGAATTGTATATATGAAAAAAAATATTGCCATAAAATATCTGGCTTGGAACCTACCTCTGAACTATAGAGGTTTGTCATAGGAGAACAAAACATATGTATTTATATCAACATCAAGTATTATCGCATCGCATTTTGCATGCTTAAATATTTTTGCTAATCCGTCCATCATTCTATGGACCCATGCTCTTCCTCGGCTTATACACAATCACCTTTGAAACTCCCTCTACATCGAAAATCGAATCTGGGTTTTCATTCCAGACATCACCGTTACTAAATTCTATGCCTGCACTGCAACCTTCCTCGTATAGTAATACGACTCTCTATTGATAAGTGAATAAATACAATAGGTAGACACTCTACTTAATTAGTCTATCAATGATAACTTATACACTACCACGACCCGATTAGTGGTACTCAATCTCAACAACCATTCCATACAACTCTCACGGTTGTAATCAGCTCATTACTCGCAGAATCATTGCTGCCTTACCATGGTCCACCACTGACCTACTGTAGTCATTCATTTTCCTGAAGTCTTAATAGCTAACCATACGGAGTCCATACATATCGTATCGAATTCTTCTAAGGAGGTAACATAATCACCATTCATGATTCATGAAGAACACTCCCGATCCTGACATACATACATGACATGAAGCAAATAAAATTGCAGAAGAGTTTCCATCAAGCAACGATAGCAGGTTAATACCATTCTTAATCATATGCCTTAAATAGAAGACTTAACTCAAAGGTTCGTCTAGTCCTTTTTGAAACATGGTCCTGGCTTATCTCAAGATAGTATCTTCTGAAGATAGCCTGCTCATGGCGATTACACGAATTAAACCTTTACCAACTACTATTAGGGTTGGTATTGCACAGTCATCAGAAGGAATGTCAATCTTCCAAACCATAATACAACCTTCACAGCTTTAACCATCATCACTGTATTCCTCTCGCACGAGCGCCTATAATTATTCTCTTACATTTAAAGCGTCGGCCACCTCTTTGGCCTTTCCTGATAGTAAAATTTCCTTATAGTCAATTTCATTTTAACCATTTCAAAATTTTCTACCCTATTTCCGATCACTGCTTGAGTGAAGATGTTTTCCATAAGTTATTGCCTCGGTCTTTAGAGGCTAATCACTGTCAAGACTGATTCTCAATCATACTTAGAACATCTTTTTCCTGTCCCTAATTGCCTGAACAATTTCGACCTTTACTGGTTCGATCATACTTTCTCGTGGTTCACACGTGCCCCACTTGGCATATTATAATTACGTCATATTTCCTTTATCAACATTTCTATTCTTGAGAATTTTGAATATTACCTTTTTCCTTATAAAACCTCTAAGGTTATCCTTCAATCGTTCCTCCTGTATTCCCTATATACAGGGCATATCAAATACCATTTACTAATACTAGAACCATTGTCTATTTACTTCTGAAAATTTCTCCACTGATCCTTAAAGGTTATTATTACCTGAATCCTTCCAATTCATACTGTCAAAACTCATACTATCCCTATTAAGGGTGACAATGCCGACCTTTATGCATTCCCTAGATTCGTTTTAAGTTACCGATGTTCTAATCCTTAATTCCACCTTTAAAAAGGTACAAGCATCCTCTATGGATAAATAAAGTCATATATCCCTGATAAGGGTATCTTATTCAATCAGTTCCACCTCGATAGTCTATACCGAATTTCATAATAGCAATCCTTATTCAGTTAAGGTCAATCCACATGGCCTCCAAAAGATAGAAATGATTATCCGCTTGTCTTGCCTAATTTGTAACGATAACAATGATGTTCTGGAAGATATTGGTCGTGTTCAACGTGAACTTCTTCTTAATAATTCCCTTAGTTACTTTTGTTGTTTATACTCAACAGTCACCTCAATGTTGGTATAGTCCTTTCATACCTGGCATCTCCCTTTCTGGGTATCAAGCCACCGGTCTTACACTTCACATTCTTGAAGGTCACTTCCTTCATCCAATTTCCTAATTTCTTACTTCCTTGTCTCCTCAGTCTATCCGCGTCTCATTATTTATCCTTCAAACTATCTCAAGGTTTCCTCAAATCCTCCCAACTTAAAGGGGATAAAATATATGCATCTCTTATGCCTTCAACCGTCAACTTTAACTCCTGGTGAATCACCCTCATCCTGATGATCATATACTTTTCTATTTCTATTAATATGAGTCTTTAGGGTTTCCTCATACCCAACTCCCTTATCATTCCTCAAACTCTGTTGCCTTTATATTCCTTTCCACCTCAATTCCTTTTTATTTTCCTTTCTCTTATAATTTTCATGAACCAACACAACATAAGCATTGATTTCAAATATCCCGTCATTCTGGATTCGCGTCTTCAGAACGAATCTTAACAACTTTTACAGCTTAGACTCATAATTCATCATACTCGCTGTCTTTGTTCTGGCTCTAAAGCTTTTACACTATCTCCTTATCTTGGGAATTACTTTCCCGAAAACAATTGACTGAACTTAAATCAGTTTATTCTAACCTCTGGCTCCGTGCCTTTCTTGGTCTTTCACCAACGGTGGTCTCTCTCTTAGGAGGGTAAGTGACAAAAACGGTCTTTTGTGGTTCATCAATCATTTTGAATCTCAAATGATTCCTATATTTCCTTTAGCCAGGTTCTTGCCTCGGCTGGGTCAGCCTGTTCCTTGGAACTCTGAGAGCTTAGCGATTTAAAGGTCATGAAAGAATTTCACACCACATTGTTTCCTCAAGGTGGTGGTTGGGAATAAAATATAAGTTCTGTTTAGACAGGTTCATGAATTTCCGTATAGGAGTACCGTCTCGGGTCTCCTTATCTCGCTCGACTTTTGCTTTCTTAGTCTAAATATTTCTTCCTACTCCCCATAATTGGAGTCATCTTTTAATTTAAATCTTCATTTTCCACTTTATTATATTCCGGGTTCTTTATATCTTAATTGCAACCTCCCTGATTATCACGTTCCAGGTTTGCCCTTAATCTTTTTCCTTGTGGGGGTATATTACTTGGAAATTTTTGAGAATTTCCGGATATTTGTCTTACTTACTTTGCTTAAGTCTTCCCCTTCGTTTAGTCCTTGCACGATTGCAAATCATGAATTCTTAAGTTCGATAAACTTCAGGACACTCTATTAAGTGTTAATAGAGCAATTAACAATGTGATTTATCACAAACAAACTGACCTGAACTGAAATTAATGAATATATACATAACCATTTGTTCGAGGGTACAACAACTGAACATATTGCAGAGGGTTACATCATTTGAACTTATCGCTCCTATCCCAAAAGTACTATCGTAGATAGTCATCTCATCATTAAAACTAATCATTCATAACTTAGGCTAATCCTCCAAAAGTGGTGCTACATGAAACCCTTGTTTGATTGCTCTGGCTCTACACACTACCATGGATTAAGAGATGCGAGCACGCACGACATCCCTAACCTGCTCCATCACAGAGGTGATGAGGTCTAAGATAGTCGCAAGTAGAGCCGGACCAACCTGACCCTCAAGATGGCCTCTAGCTGTAACACGGGTGGTAGCCTCAATCCTTTCCATGCTATACGCTAATCCTGCCGGAAGTATCCCGCCCTCAATCCTTGGTGCAGTATGTCGATCCAACAGATCACTCCTAACATTACGGGCCTCAGACAGGCCACCCAAAGTCATATAATAATTGGCGATAAGAGAAGCCTGAGTGGTAGCATCTAGCAGTCCATGGGGTGCAGGTGGTGCAGACCCAGGAGATCCAAATGGATAACCAAGCACGGTATCAGGTGACAACGGTTCAGGGGATAAAGGTGGCATTTCCTCAGTATGTGCTGGGCTCTGTACAGGGGATGGGATAGGAATTGGTGGAACCTCATGGATGTCTACAGGAGCCTCTGGAAGAGGGTCTGATACTGGTATAATTGGGGTCGTGGAAGGCCCCACTCCTTCTGTCCTCATTAACCTTTGTGCCCTTGGTAACTCTTCATCCTCTAGTGCCACCCTCGCGGCCATTCTTGCTCTGGTAGTCGCCCTGACTACGGTCATCAGTTCCTCAGCGGTCCTCTCTTCATTCTCATTAGGATCCTCCATGAGATCCTCCTCAGCCACAATCCTTTCCGGAATAACATCCTCAACCGCAACATTCTCTATCTGAACCTCATCCGGTCCCTCATAAGGGTACTCCATCGGATTCACAATTTGATCTCCAACTTGTAATAAAACATCCTCATGTTGATGCTCCTGAACCTCAAGGTTCGGTGCTCCGCTGCCCTATACGAGAACGAACTATGTCACTATCACGATACTTATAAGGGTTCCCGTAAGGGTTTTTATCTGTCAGTGCTACGTTAGGTAGCCCGACTATGAACTTGGCAAGAGTTCTTATTATCTTAGTGAACTTATTATCTTAACGTCCCATCATCTCTGAGGTTTATAACGCTTAGCTCTGATACCACTTCTGTAACACCCCCAAATCCGGGGTCGGGGATCCGGGTTGTCACGAGTTCCATTTCCCTTAATACATCCAATCTTAATAATTACTCAACTACTCTGTACTGTGACCCCACAATAAACACACACACCACACGTTATAGTCTCAGAGATGAACATCCAAAAAAAATAACCACAAGTAATTATATTCCACAATTATCTGCCAATACACCTTAAAAGGTTTTCTGAATAAATTTACATTTCTTTGCCATTATTACAATTCATAAATATACATAAATCTGGTACATCAGAAGTTGAAAGCCTAGCCTATTGGTAGTTCCTACCTCAGTTATGGCGGCGTCAGTGCTTCTAGAAAACTGCAGAGCGTCTCTTAACCTCTTGCGAATCGGGAGCTTGGTCCGGTTCATCTTATCTATCTGATGTTGTGTGATGAAAGAAGAAAGCAAGGGTGAGCGGCAAGCCCACCAAAATAATATGTATAATGATTAATAGTATATGAGCCTTCTCATAGTACTCATGAAAATCTTGGTCAAAAGAAATGAACCAAGTTGATATCTTAATGCGATGAAGTCGCAAAATATTCAGTGTATATATATCTATATACATATATACCTTTCAAAATATTGGAAGTCCTCTTCCATGCATAATATGCACAAAGTCCCAGTGTATAACTGTATATAAAAAATATCGTTGCAAGGTGATCTCATATATCTAACCTTGTCTCAACGTTTTTCTGAAAATCTTATTCATTCATAAGACAATTATTAATTAGATATAAGTTTAAAAGATGAAGTTACAAGATACCCCAATATACTTATATCTTTCCCAAATACTACTTGAACTACCACCGTTCAAGTTATAATTAGTTTCAAAAGTTCATCCCACTGATGAGACCACAAGATAAGACTTGAATAGATTCAATCTTTGAAATATTATTGAATGAAAAAGTTATGAGATACTTTATTTAGTCCCGATATATATATATCCACATATATATATCTCTAAAACATTTCCTGGAACCTCTGTTATGTAAAGTATGAACAGAGTTGCAATATCCAATGAATTTGGAAGGAAAAGAAAACCTTTGGCATAAACCAGATATCTTGCTGATCAGGCAAAGATACCCATAAGTAACCTTTTCTACTAGTAGATGGACGAATTCCCCACTGGTCATCACCCTGGCCGCATTAGGACCTATGCTGGACTGCCACTCAGCCACTTATGCATTTGATGGACTCCCACTGAGCCACTTACACTATCATGGACGCCCACTGAGCCCATGTTGCTTATGCCGACTCAATAGATGGACTTACTTCCCGAACGTTGGGTAAGTAATCAATTCATTTACCAAAACTGCAACCTTGTTGCGAATATAAAATACACCACAGAGTCGGATCCCTCAGGTTTTAAGCGAGTATTTAAATCCCCTTAAAAAGGAAGATCTTAAATATAAAAATGAGTTTTGGGATCCGCTCTAACTTTTAAAAATCATTTTGAAGACTGGAAAACACTTTATAGAGTGTTTGGAGTAAAGCTGATTTAATGAAGTAAATCAGTCCCCAGAATATTTAGAAAATGACTGAATATTATTAATTAAATAATATTCCCATAAAGAATAATCTTTATAAAAATAATTGAAGTAGAAGTATTAAAACTTATACTTGAAACGAGTATTAAATAACCAAAGATATACTTATATGAAAGTATTATCTTCATTTGAATAATTGAAAATAAGTTTGATTATCGAAA
Source organism: Apium graveolens (assembly GCF_009905375.1). Classification (NCBI taxonomy): domain Eukaryota; kingdom Viridiplantae; phylum Streptophyta; class Magnoliopsida; order Apiales; family Apiaceae; genus Apium; species Apium graveolens. The sequence continues at coordinate 18,377 of NW_027420929.1, read as the reverse complement.
CATTATTCTTTAATAAAATACAGAATATATCTCAGCAAATAATCGGAGTCATAGATCCTCAAATGAATATTAAAATAATATTCATTAAATAATATAAACTGAGTCATAAGTCCTCGAATGAATGTTCAAATTATATTCAAATAATAAAATAAAAGGAGTCATAAGTCCTCGAATGAATATTCGAAATAATATTCATTAAATAATATAAAAGGAGTCATAAGTCCTCGAATAATATTCGAAATAATATTCAATAATAAAATAAAGTTAAAGTAATCGAATAACCCTTATTCGATTAATAGTTTTGAAAACTATGACCATATATATATATATATAAGTATATATATATATATCCACATATACAAAATCTACTCGGGATCCTCGACTCCCGGTTTTAGAAAATATTTCCACCTTTGGGTCCCTATACTAAGGGTATACGCAAATACCGCTATCCTCTAGCATAGGTATTATCAACTGAACCAACAGATATATATTTCAAGAATATGAAACAGGCATGCATATATACCATATCACATGCTACAATATATCGCAAGAATTTGCTAAATAACCAACATGCATCTATCGCAAGATAATGCATAAACAAGTGTATACATCACAACAACAGTATAACGGATAGAATACTTGCCTGAGCGACTGGGGGTTACGAATGGCTCGGGACGAGTCTGGTAACCTATAAACAACAAGTAAGTTGGAATTAAACCAAAGTCACTTGTAAATCTATTCTTTAACTAACTTAGACTCTAACGCTTGTTTTGCGCTTACTGATTCGCTTAAGTCACTCGGGTACCCTCGACTCCACCATTTTTAATAATTTAACCTTTACGAGTTTTAAGGCGATTCCTTCGCGAGTGTCTTACCAACTGCCTAACACACTTACCATAAATGTTTCATACATTAATTAACCCTCTTTGGTCTTTAACCTATGTTTCAAAGTAAGGCGAGGGGAAAAGTTTCGTTCGCGAAACGCCGTTACTTGAAACGGTCGTTTCTCCTAAACCGTGCATCGGAATCGAACGAACTACATATCAAAACGAAGCTCGTAACATGAGCTACCTAAACATGGCAGTGGTCACAATCTAGCAGGGGGTCCTCGGGTCCTAATGTTATGCACAAAACAGTCTAAAGAAAATCGGACGTTACGACGGCTATGTTTACGCGATTACCAATATTTATACCACTCCAATTCTTTACCAATTCACTACAAACCACCCAACCATCATCAATACCTCAAACACAACTTATATCAAGGCAAAGTCAGTCCATAATCTCAAGGTTTTCCAACTTATTCAACCACAAACATGATCTACTAACCATAACTTAAGATTCATTAACCATTAACCAAGATTCATATCCAAAATCACCACAAATCCAACCAAACTATCTAACATACATGGATCTTGCTATACATACATGGATATTTCTATATATACATTAATCCATCCATAAATTCATCAAAACTCAAAGTTCAAACTATAAGTTAAAGGTGAAAGTTGTTTATACCTCCTTGAAGTTTCCTAACACAACCCAAGAGCTTTGAATGCCTAAAAGAACCTTGATCCTTGCTTGTATAACCTTAATCTTTCATAAAAATTCAAGAAAACTAAAGTTACTTCTTGAAGGTTACTATTCACCATCTTCTTCCTTGATTTATTGGAAGAGATTGTGAAGGAATTAGGAGCTTAAACTTATAGCATATCCATATCTATGTACAAGGAAGCTTAGATAATTACCTTGTAATTTAACAATGCTTGGAACTTGATTTTTGAAATTCTTGCCCTTGAAAAAGATGAAAAGCCGAGAGCAAGATGATGAGAATGAAATGATTTTGTGTTTTTTGATTTGTTTGGCTTAGCTTGGTTGTTTTTTGTTTTGTTTTTGGTTAATTACCTTAATAACCTTATATTTGTGTGGTTATAAACCAACCACACCTCCTCCTTCCCTATGTCATGCTTACATCACATTGCTATGTCATCCTCCCTTCCTTGTCCTCTTCTCATTGGTTGGGTGACATCACTTCCTCTAATCCCTTTGCTTAACTTCCTAATTGTTTGCCTAATGACCGCTGATCTGTTATACGGTTCGCTTAACTTTCGTTTTCATTTATCGTTTGAAGGATCATACCCGGGATCTTATTACTTAGGTTCCCTTAACCTTTCTCAATACATTATATTCCTTTTTATGATCCTCTCTTATAATCCTTTAATTTAAATCCTTTTTATCCTGTTACCTTTTTCTCAATTCTTTCCGTATCTAGTGGATTTCCGGGAAAAATCAAAGTGTTCGGAATTGGATTCTGACGATCTTTACATACACTTATATCCCATATAAAGTACTAATAAAATCTCAGAATATCCATATCAGAACCCCTACATAGTGTGGCATGAAAAGTTTTCTCATTCAGCAAAAACACTATTCATAAGGGTTTCAAAATTTCTCAAAAATTGGGGTTATTACAGTAACATCTGTCAAAGAATAAAGAAACATTGTTCATCTGCAGACTTGAAGATTCACTGGAAGAAGTTCAAGAATTTGATCATGCCTCAGTGATATAAATCAAGATCGTGGATTTAATCAAGTGACAGAGATCTCGTCAGGGTATCATTTATTACAAGGATTCAATCAGAATATCAAAGTCAAGACATGAAGAAACGTCACGGAAGTTAGTCACTCATGAACCAGACAGTACATCGAGTGTCAGCATTGAAGTGGCGGAATTGATTCATAAGTCTCAGTGACTTTCAGAAGATTGTCAGAAGAATGGATGCTGCTCAGGGTTAGTATTAATTCTCTATTAATTAATTAAGTCATATAATTTAATTAAGAAAATAAATTATATCTGCAAAGATTAATTTATTGATTAATTGAATTAAATTGATTAATTAATTTAGAATTAATATTAAGGATTTACAAGATTTTAATTGGTTTAAAATCTTCTTAAATTCAGCAAGACAATTTATTTGAACTAGTATGACAATCGGTATGACAATTGATAATCATACCGAAAGTCATGCCAATTCATTTAATTGTCTTATTAGAATTTCTGTTTAGATTAAAATCTGTTATTAATTCAGCAAGACAATTTATTTGAACTAATATGACAATCGGTATGACAATCAATAGTCATACCGAAAGTCTTGCTAGCTCATTTTAATTGTCTTGCTAGTTGTAAATTTTGTCATACCGAAAGTCTTGCTGGCCAAAGAGATTGTCATGCCAGTACATGTTTACATTCGGCTGTTTGATAAAAAGAAGCAGAAGTCTATTATTTCACTTGCAATAAAACAGAACACAAACTCAAGAACAAAAGAAAAAGGAGCAGAAAAATATTTCATCTCATCTGCAACTTCAAGATCAATTTCTAGATTGTAAAGTTAAATCCAATCAACTAGAAATACTTATCTTGTTCTTGTATATCAATCTAGCGGATTAAAATCCCTAGAACTTAATCTCATATCGCATTTAGCATTTGATCTTTTAATTACAAAAATAGAAAAAGTTCATGTCGAATTTATTCTAGATTTGTAATAACTGATTTGAGATTAATCCCTTGTAACCGATACCGTAGTTGTAACACCTTTCAAGTTTAATAAAAGTTTTATTTAACTTGAATTTTGTTTCACAATTTTATTCCACATTTTATTCGATTAAACGGTATTGTTTGCATTCAACCCCCCTTCTACAAACAAATTGGGACCTAACACATCGCATACTCACTATAGACATAAATTCATTACTAAGGACTCGCTCTTAACGATCTAGGATTTGGATCGATTATTCCACGCAGAACAAATTTTGATAAGAGCCCATTGGCTCCTAATCAATGGCTTGATTCAAATCAGAAACATATCGCTTTAACATTGACACATATAACATATTATATATATATATATATACTGCGACTGCGGCGGTGATACCAACTTATAGACAACTTTACCTATATTTCTTTATACCTCGAATGGTTCAATACAATTAGGACTCTACTTGTCCCTTCTATTCAAACATAACCAATCTCTTTCAAGGTAAAACTTTTTTCTATACCACGATCCTCATTCTATATATTCATATTCTTTCGATGCAAATCCGCTTTCTCTCTTTGTATATCCCGAGTTGTTTCAACTCTTTCCCGAGTACACCACCACACTCTTGATGTACTAAAATAATTCAGGACTTAACAATATCTCTACTCCCACTTTCTCTCAATAGAGGGCGGACTCACGCTTATGTCCACACAACACTTCGCAAAGTAGTATTCTCTTACTAACAGGGTAACTATTATCATAGAAAACTCAATCCCTGGTAGGTGATTATCGCAGTTCACTTTTTAAACCCATCATATATATACTCTCCATATATCTTATATTGTCTGATTTTTAATTTAATTTCCAACATCCGATCGCTTCTTACTCATTTCCATCAGTTAAGGCTGGGAAATAATCTTATATACTAACTTCTCATCACCTTCAGATACTCAACTTCAATTCCCACAGTTTCTAATTCCTATACTGATTCCTTAGCAATCTTAACCACATTTAATCATTTTTCTCTGCACGAGGCATAAACTACTACACTGGCTTTGCTTAGATGGTTGTTAGTGAAATACTCAAAATCTTTTGTTATTTTCAACCAAAATTTATACTTTAAAACTTAGTGTATAATTGCTTCCCTTCTAATCTTCGTAGGGAAATCCTGGGGCGTTCTACACAGACTTCCTTAAACCTTAGATAGCTGAGGATATTATGAATAAATACAATTTGCTTTTCCAAGTACTCCTTATACACCATGTTCCTTGATTCCTTATAGATAAATGATGCACTTATTACTCCGCATAATATCACCAGAACTTGCAAGGCTCATAACTCATCTTAATCGCAATCTTTGACATATCCTCAGGCTGTATCTTAAGTCAATCCCGTAGAATCTACACACTCCTTGAATTAGGTCACATAAGTAATCAATTCTTTATAGAGGTTACTTATTCTTATTCGTCATTTTGTTAAACTCCTGATAATCAGTACACAACCTCATATTTCGTTCCTCTTTCCTAGAAACATCACTGGTGCACCCCCAGAGAACTATATCTGGTATGCTCACTTCCCTTTCTAATAACTTTTATCATTATCAAACTAATTATTTCGTTCCACTGGCCTTCAGAGACTCCAGGGCATTTATTTATTACCCAAAATTCCTCCAGCTTAAGTATTCTCTTCTTCGTATCTTTACAGATGGTGGATCTACCTTATATCCTTAGCTTATTACTTCTTTTTTCGCATGATTGGAAGAATTCCTTATATTTCTTCTGCATCCAGAAACTTACCTTACTATTGGCTTCTGTACACTTTACACTTTGCTTCTTATAAAAACCACTCCTTGCCATAATACAAGACAACCAACTCAATCCTAAAATCACATCAAACCCCTCTAGCTTAGAGGGTATCAGATCAACTGCAACTACTTCCAACTTATAAATGCTTGATTTCTTGGTTCTTTTGAAAGTTCTATCTCTATACGAGCTGGATGTTGGCCCTTGGGATGTAGTATCTTGAATAACCGTTCTAAAACTCCTTGCAATATGCCCACTCTTTCCATAATTGTGATACATAACTCCTGGATTTTCTGGATTATATTCCGATGCATAATGACCCTTATGTCCACACTTGAAACATTACACATTATTTCTGCACGAACCATTGTGTATCCTGTCATAGAACTTGCAATCCACTGTTGATTTGACTAACTGGGCTAGAGTAAAAGCAACAAAAGTAACACTAGACCTAACCTGTGATAAACTCTGTCTCCGAAATTTCTTACACCTGCTTCGGCCAAACTGATTCTCAAATCTCTGACTGGATTCTCCTTGGTCTGCCTTGTCCATAACACCTTCCGACTTCCTTTTCTTATTACTTTCTTCCTTAACAGTCAACCTCTTGTCACCTTCCATTACTAGGGCGACCTGAACTATAGAGGAGTATGTTTTGAGTTGCAATGCCACAACTCCTCTGTGAATTTCAGGCTTCAACGCTTGTTGGAACCTCCTTGCCTTCTGACTCTCCGTATTTACATACTCAGGAACTAATCGGGCCAATTCTGTAAACTTGGCCTCGAATTCCAACACACTTCTTTCACCTTGTTTCAGTTCTAGAAATTCAATTTTCATTTGACTACACACACAATATGGGAAATACCTTTCCAAAAATAACTCAGTAAACCTAGCCCATAAAACAGGGCCTTCTCCTTCTAACGCTCTGGTTGACTCCCACCAGTAATTCGCTTCATTCTTTAAGAAGTGATTTGCATAATCAGTCTTAAAATTATCACTTACTTGGACAAGATTGAAAGCTTTCTCCATCTCTTTTAACCATGCTTCAGCAGTTACTGGATTAGGTTGAATTTTAAACTCAGAGGGGTTAACATTCTAAAAATATTTGAAACAAACACTTGGGTTCACTCCTTGTTGTTGCTGCTGCAACAGTAGTTACCGCTGTTGAACCTGTTAGATTAACTACAACTATTGTTGCTACTGCTGGCGCAACAAATCTAGAATTTCATTTATAGTTGGACCCTCCGCAAAACTATTACTATTTTCTTTAGACTGGGTAGCTTTCTTAGGTGGCATCTTCCTGAGATATATAAATGAGTTTATTCAAAACATAGCAAAATGTTTAACAAAAGATATCATCGTTTAAACGGTGCACCTGTATCAGGAAAATGCTGCCCAATAAAATACCCATGTCCTTAATATCGGGGTCCATTTACCAAAGAAATCTAGATTAATAGCACTAGCAATCATAGCAATAATGACAGTAGCAGAATCAATAACAGTTCAGGGAACTAAAATACAAAAAAAACGAATACGATAGCATAGCTCCTCAATACAACAGCAATTGACCAACTTTCCGCCACTACTTAATTACCACATCAAATTTAATATACTACAAGACTTGGCTGGCTATATCACCCACCTACATTGAACAAACTAATAAATCAGGTCAATTTTAAGAAACGCTAAACTCTTCCAGGCACCATAGTATAAATTTCAACCAACCTTTTCTCTAGGGATGATTTCTTATCACCCTCAAGTGATTCATCAATCACTGAATTATCCTTCCTTCCCAAGGTGACTTCTTATCTCCTACCATTAACCTATCTTTCACAGGGTTAACTTTTCTAAAACAGCAACCTTCAATATCGAATCATAAATCCTCTCTACTATTATCATTTCTGAGATAGCTAGCAATCCGATGTAAATCTTCTATTTCCTCCAGAAAGTCAACTCTCAATTACTTTCAATGACCAGGACTCTCTAATTACAAAATCTACTGACAATTCACTGCATCAGGACTTCAAATGAAATTTTAAATTCAAGGAATCAATCGAATAAGAAGGAACAGTGAGGAAGATATAGGTATGACTGAGAGCAACCATACAAGTACATAAGATGGCCAGTCTTAGTACCGCATAGCTCACAATACATACTTCGGTGGTGTCCCACCAGACCCTTTTGCCACACAGACAAATGGTCAACTCATATGCATTGTTTGCCCCAATCAACCGATAGAATTTCCGAGAATAGAAACAATGTTAAAAAAAATTCACAAATAGGAAGGGGTGAATCTGATTTGTAATGAGATAAACAGAACCCTAAGTAGCTTACTTCGGGTTCACAACTTTCTCACAGGAAAGATAAGCAACTTATGGAAAAGGAAACAATTACTCTGGAGATAAAATACATTTCAAGGAAGAAATAGAAGGGTTCAAAGATATCACCTCCCGTTCTGATCCACATTCACTACAAAACTTAGTCGTCATAACAGCCCCTGACTATTATCACGCTATCCGAACTCACCAAGGTCACACAATCAGTCTGATAACATTCCTCGTCATAGAAAATGTAGTATTTAGAAATAACGTGGGCGTCTCTTTAGCTAACACATCAAGGGTCTGCTCAGAAGCTGACTTTTCTCAATCAGACTCGAATTCTCGAAAGGAAACTAGGAATCTCTATCGGACATTACTAATAATACATATATGAAGGAACGTAGATTGAGTTTGCTCTGCTCGGGGCCTTCTAGGTTCAGGTGGATTCTGGATTTGTTGTTGTAGAAATGCAAGTAAAAGAGCAGTAGGTTCATTATTAAATGGGGGTGGATTCTGATTTTGATTCTGTCCTTCATCTAGATTTTGACCTTGTTCATCAGCTGGTTGAGGTTGAGTGTTTCCACTATCTTCCACCTCAGAGGTTTGTCTTCAGTTCCTTGGGGGTCTTTCCCTTCTTTTCCTAGGCAGCATATTTTCACTAATAAGAAGAAAATATCAAGCTTAATCAAATCAGACCAGCAAGGTCTAAAACAGTTACGATACTCCAGTACTGTTGAAATATAGGAACCAATTAAATCTCAATGAATCTTATGAACTTGTCATGTTCTTCGGAAAATGCATTAATGATGGCTTTTTCTTCTCTCTTTTTTTAAAAAAAATTGAGCGTTGTTTGGAGAAACACAGGTGTAAATCATTTCATCAGCAAAATTTTCATAAGAAAACATTTATTTTAACGGAAATAGATCGTTTTGAAAGTTGCGTAGAAAATTTTATGCATAAGTTCTGGGTTGCCCAAAAAGGGTTTATAAAGAATTGGTTTAGTTTGGCTTCAAAACTTATTTTCAAAAATGTTTATATAAAACTTTTAGTGATCTACAGGAAACGTTGACATAAAGTTGTTCAGAGAAAACATTTGATGATGTGGTGTTTAGAAAAATATTTTTTTTGGTCGCTCTTTAATTTGACAAGTTCACTAAGACATATTCAAATCAGAGTGCAACAAGCATAATATTGTGCGTAAAAGTAAACAATATAGTATCACAAAAGATATATCCCATAATCATCATGAGTTTGATACAACAATATATAATATCTAGTTTGACCCAAATGTCCAAATACCAACAGTACAATGATCATGAAAGCATAGTACATACTAAGTCCTTACTACACAGAGATCTATAAGTCAAAATTCAATATCCATATATATCCAGAAACTCGTAACTGCAGCATAGCAAAAAGAAAGTGCAATCTCATCCAAGTCATCAACTCTACTGTACTCGAGTCAGCAGCATCAAAATATGTATTGGTTCAACAAAAGAAGTAGGAATGTGCAAGTGATAATATATGCCACTCCTCAAAAAGCAAAAGTCTCATCTACGGGATCTGATCAATGTGGACCGAACAGCTCGTCCACCCTCTGCAAGAAATCCTCTCTGATCTAATCAATCATTCTGGTAACAGTAGTCCTATCCACAGCTCCTGAACTAGTAGATGGCATCTCAGTAATCTCTGTCTGTAAGCTAGAAATAACAGTGGTAGTGATGTGATGCATAACCTTTCGAGCAAAACTCCTCCAAACAGAATCTGCCTCAGGTGCGGGCACAGATGGTCTCTCAGCAATCAGTCTCATCAAAGCGTCCCGGGTAGCAAACACCTCGTGATATCTAGCATATACCTCATCATACATCTGTCGAAGCTCCTCATACATAAAAGCTGGAACAATAGCCACCGGGTAGCCTCCCAAACCATCAATTAGTGTCGGAAAACCCTTAGTCAATCCCCTTAGGCCTATAGTGGTAGGGTTAACATGAATGGTAGGAGCAGGGGGTGCAGAATCACATACTGGCATCACAGAAGGAAAATGTTCCAATACTGGAGAAGGTGGATCTATGTCCATATCTAGGGGCTCAGAAGAAAGAAATCCAATAGGTGTCATAGTCTGTGCAGATACATGCTCCAAATCAGCAGTAACCATAGTCTCGAAACGATACAGGTCAGCAATAGGCATAACTGGTGTACCAACATTCAGTGGGGTGATCTCTGGTAACTCTGGATGGAAGTGAGTCTCTAAGTCAGCAGCTAAATGATCCTCCTCACGAGGGGTCAAAACAACAGGTATCTCCTCTGTAGCTGGGATAACTGGTAAAGGTATCAGAGTCAAGTCTGACAAGCTGGTGAACGTCTGAATAGCATTTGTGGGCTGAACCATAGTGACAGGGGAACCAAAAGCCTTAACTCTAAGTGGGGAATCAGTCAAATCAATAACAATAGGTGGGGCTCTAGGTGGTGTTGGGATCTCCTGAACAGACAAATCCTTACTATCACTAGAAATCACCATATAGGCCTCACAAGGGTCTATATCCGAACTGGATCCAATACTCTCTCGGAAAAGGAGTAGGAGATATGTCTCAAGCAGCTCTGTATCCTGACATCTGAATTACAATAATAATAATAATGAGATACTTTCTAACATAAAGGTCTTATAAGTCAAAAGGGTCAGTCCCGTGCTGATCCTCTATCTTAGCTTTGTAACATACACTCTTGGTAGTTATATAATACTTTTATCTATACTATCTCATATACGGTTATATCTCTAGGGTTCGCGTTCCTAGTAAATATAACTACAGCTCTGATACCAACTCAGTGATGCCCCCAAAATCCACCCTTTCATAGATTCGGGTCGCCACGATATCAAGCTTCGCACACCTGTATTATTATTATTACAAATATAACCAAAATATGACATTTATAGTGAAAACCATTCCACGGTTCCAAGATCGAGTCTCCTTTATAATCTGGTTATTACAGGTACCATGGGAACCTACTACAAGTCTAGTTCATAGCTAAACATTATTACATAGAGATATTATATAGCAATCCCTTAGAGGCTGTCGTCACGAATATGTTCCTTCCCTTCTCTCTGCCTTGGATAATCAGATGCTCTGCCTTCTTCATTTTTCACTGTTTTAGATGAATACAAATATAGAAAGAGTGAGCAACTAGGTGCTCAACAAGTAGAAATGACTCAATAAAAGTTAAGTTGCTGGTAACAATAAGTGCCAAGAGTAATAATATTTCAATGCAAGAAGAGATATCAACACATCACGATATTATCAAGGAACTTTTATCTGGCCCAGTGCCATCGAATTTAAGAATAACTGGTCATTTTCTATCCCCGGTACATCAATGATGCGATTAACTATCACAGTGTACCGTCCTCCTGCGAATCTTATGCTCATCCGATCACGGCTCGTTGTAAGAACGCCCAACATACACTTGCTAGCATAAAAAGGGTTAATGTCTTAACCCTCGAATATATTTGTAACACCCCTAAATCCAAGGTCGGGGATCCGGGTTGTCACGAGTTCCATTTCCCTTAATAACACCCAATCTTAATAAACAATCAACTACTCCGTACTGTGACCCCACAATAAACACATACACCACAAGTTATAGTCTCAGAGATGAATATCCAAAAATAACACGAGTCATTTTATTCCACAATTATTTGCCATTACACCTTAAAAGGGTTTCTGAATAAATTTACATTTTCCTTGCCATTATTACAATTCATAAATATACATAAGTCTGGTACATCAAAAGTTGAAAGCCTAACCTATTGGTAGATCCTACCTCAGCTACAACGGCATCAACGCCTACAGGAAACTGCGGAACGTTTCCTATTCGCTCGCGAATTGGGAGCTTGATCATGTTCATCTTGTCTATCTGTTGTTGTATGATGAAAAAAGAAAGCAAGGGTGAGCAACACGCCCACCGAAATAATATGTATAATAATTAACAATATATGAGCATTCTTATAGTACTCATGAAAGTCTTGGTCAAGAAGAAATGAACCAAGTTTGATCTCTTAACGCGACCAAGTCACAAAATATTCAGTATATATGTACACATATGGAAGTCCTCTTCCATGCATAATAAACACAGAGTTCCATTTTATAACTGTATAAAAATATCGTTGCAAGGTGATCTCATATATCTAACCTTGTCTCAACGTTTTTCTGAAAATCTTTGATATGCATAAGATAATCATTTACTAGATATAAGTTTAAAAGATGAAGTTAAAAGATACTCCAATATACTTATATCTTTTCCGAATACTACTTGAACTACCACCGTTCAAGTTATAATTAGTTTCAAAAGTTCATCACATAGATGAGACTACAAGACAAGATTTGAATAGATTCAATCTTTATAATATCATTCAAAAGAAATGAAGTTACGAGATACTTCATTAAGTCACGATATATATATATCCATATATATCTCTCATACATTCCCTGAAAACCTCTGTCATGTAAAGTATGAACAGAGTTTGTAACATCCAATTTGGAAAGGAAAAGAATTTTGGCATAAACCCGATATCTTGTTGATCAGGCAAAGATACCAATAAGTAACCTTTTCTATTATAGATGGATGAATTCCTCGCCGGGCATCACCCAGGCCGCATTAGGACCTCGCGCTAGACCGTTACCCAGCCACTCACGCGTGGATGGACTGTCACCCAGCCTCTTACACCTTCATAGACCGTACCCCGGCCTATCGCTTATGCCGACTCAATTAGATGGACTTCCTTCCCGAACATTGGGCAAGTAATCAAATTGTTTTCTCAAAACAGCAACCTCGTTGCGAATATAAAATACACCACAGAGCCGGATCCTTAAGATTTTTTAGCGAATATTCAAGTCTCCTTCGAAAGGAAGATCTTAAATCTGTAAACGAGTTTTTGGGATCCGCTCTAACTTTTAAAATCATTTTGAAGACTCGAAAACATTTTTAAGAATGTTTGGAGTAATGCTGATTTAATAAATAAATCAGTCCCGATATATTAGAAAATATCTAAATATTATTATTTAAATAATATTCCCATAAGGATAATCCTTATAAAAATAATTGAAGTAAAAGTTTTAAAACTCATACTTGAAATGAATAATAAATAACCAAAGATATATTTATACGAAAGTACGATCTTTATTTGAATAATCGAAAATAAGTTTGATTATCGAAACATTATTCTTTAATAAAATAAAGAATATTATTTAATAAATGAAGCGGAGTCATAAGTCCTCGAATGAATATTCAAAATAATATTCATTAAATAAATAAGCGGAGTCATAAGTCCTCGAATGAATATTCAAAATAATATTCATTGAATAAAATAAAGTTATCGAATAAACCTTATTCGATTAATAGTTTTGAAAACTATATCTATATATATATAAATAAATATATATATATATATATATTATACTCGGGAACATCGGCTCCCGGTTTAGAAAAATGTTCACCTTTGGGTCCCCTATACTAAGGGTAGCAACTACTGCTTATCTCTAGCATAGGTATTATGCAACTTATAAGCATTTGAATCAACAATTAGATATCAAGATTATGAAACAGACATGCATATATACCATATCATCATGCTCCAATATATCGTAAAATTTGCTAATAACAATCATGCACTTATCACAAGATAATGCATATATATATTTACATCACAACAACAGTATAACGGGTAGAAAACTTGCCTGAGTGTTCCCGGATAGACTTAAGCTTAGAGTGGGTCCGATAACCTATGAACAATAACATAAGTCGGAATTAAACCCCGGTCGCTTAAGAAACTAGACTTTAACCAATTGAACCTTAACGTTCGCTTATGGTCACTTCTATGCTTAACGAATGACATAAGTCGCTCGAGTACCCTCGGCTCCATCATTTTTAATAAATTAACCATTAAGAATTTTAAGGAGATTCTTTCACGAGTATCTTACCAACTGCTTAATCCACTTTACATAATTTTTTCATACTCCAATTAGTCATTTAAGGGCATTAACCAAGGTTTCAAAGTAAGGCGAGGGTAAAGGTTCGTTCGCGAAACGCCGTTACTTAAAACGGTCGTTTCTCCTAAACCGTACATCGGATTCAAGCGAACCACATATCAAAAACGAAGCTCGTAACATGAACTATCTAAACATGGCAAAGGTTAGAATCTTTCAGTTAGTTCACGGGTCATAAAGTTAAGAACAGAACAGTAAGAAAAATCGGGCATTATGATGTTATGTTTACGCGATTTCCAATTTTTAAACCACTCCAAACAACCACCATTCAACTCACAACCAACACATACAACCAACCCTCATCCAAACCTTACTACATCAGTCCCCAAACCTCAAGATTTTCCAATTTATACAACCCCACACATGAACTACTAGCTATACTTAAGTTTCATTAACTATAAACAAGATTTCAACATCCAATCACTACAAATCCAATCCAAACTCTAAACACACAAGCATCATGCTTCTCATTTACTATAACCATCAAAACTCATAATACTCAAATTAAAGTTAGGGTTTGGAGGTGTTATACCTTCCTTGGAAGTGATTAGAGTAGCTAGGAAGTCTTAGGGAGCCTCCTACAAGCTTGATCTTTCCAAAGAAATCAAGAACACAAAGTTAGGTTTTGAAGTTTCTAAAAGTCATATTGAAAGAACTGTCAAACAAGGATCTTACCATGATTATTTGGACGAGACTTGTGAACAGAGTTGTAGGCCATCTCAATACCTTTCCAAAGAGCTATAGAACATACTATTTGAGTGAGTATTGAAGGAGATATGGTAGTTTGAAGTTGCTGCTCTGGTTTATGGCCGAGAGCTTTTGTTCTTGGAAAGCAAAAAGGTCAACTTCTAATTTGTGTTTTGTGATTTGTTTTGCCTTGGCTTGGTTGTTTTGCTTTTTGTTTGATTAATTACCTTTAACCATGGTGAAATTTGGTGGTTTTATAATTAAGCCAACACTTCCTTCCTTTTGGTTATGCTTATGTCATCCTCCCATGTCATCTTCCCACACTTGTCCTCTTCTTGTTGGTGTGATGACATCCAGCATCCACTAACTCGTTGACTAACTCTTAAAGGGATCTTATTACTTGGGTTCCCTTTAACCTTTACTCAATACATTAGTATTCCTTTTATGATCCTCTCTTATAATCCTTGAATTTTAAATCCCTTTTTATCATGTTACATTATACTCAATTCTTTCGGTATCTGGTGGATTTGCGGGAAAAAATCAAAGTGTTCGAATTTGGATTCTGACGATCTTTACATACACTTATTTACTTTATGGAATACTAATACGATCTTAGAATTTCCATAACAGTACTCCTATATAGCGTGGTCTGATAATTTTCCTTAATCAATCATCAGCAAAAGTTACTATTCATCCGTGTTTCAAAAATTCCAAAAATTGGGGTTAGTACAGTCTCCCCTGCCTTAAAAGGACTCCGTCCCGGAATCGGATAGAAAATGAATAGGGATGCTCTCTAGCATTGCAACTTTCTAACTCTCAAATCAATTTTCCCACATTGTGGTTCTACCATCAAACTCTGACTAGTTGATAACCCTTCTCCTAAGCACTTGTTCCTTTTCAATCTATAACCTTTCCCCGGTTGCTCCATATAGGTTACGTTTGGTTGCATGCCTATGCCGCTCATATGTTAACTTCCCAATATGACTTAATATGTCCAAGGGTCCACTAATTCGTGGCCTAGCTTTCCTTTCTTTCCGGACCACATCCCTCATTTCCAAGGGAATACCTATAACAGCACTAGGTCCCCTACTTCCTACTCTTTTTCATTTCGTGTCAAATCAATATACTTCTTATATCCATCTTGGCTATTACCACCGTCCTCTGATTAGATCTATTATATCCTTGGTCCTTTGGACTACTGCGGGTCCGAGCATCTTGCGCTCTACAACTTCATCCTAACATAAGGGAGATCGACATTGTCTTCCCTCAAGGATCTCATAAGGCGATATCTCAATACTGACATATGATCTATTATCGTAAGAAAACTCAATCCGTGTTAAGTGATCGTTCCAATTTCTCTCAAGTCTATTGCACAGACTCTCATCATAGCTTCTAGCATTATAGCTTTTACTTCTCAATACCCATTCTTTTCCAGTTCGTATTCATTACTATCTTCCGTACATAATACTATACTGGTTACACTTTTGCTCGTTAGCATTCTATAACCTTTTAATAATTGTGTCAACCTTAGTATCACGAACGCGTTAGATTCGGAATACCACCGCACTGATACTACTCATTCCTAGCTGCTTCTATCTTTGAAAGCTTGATCCATCGTATAGAAGTAAAAGAATTTATTGAGAGATCACTATGATCATGAACACTTGTTATATCGCATAGTTAGTACAGAAGGTGGCCAGCCTTTAGTACTTGACAAGCAATTAAAACATGTGGTATCCTACTAGGCTTCTACATAGATAGATAGTCATTCGGCAATACCTCCCCTTCTGAGAAGGGTTGTTCTTCTCAGCTTACATGAAATGAAAAGGAGAGAAAAGAACGAATTGAAGAGAATTCGTATATATATAAAAATACTGCCACAAATATCTGGCTTGAAATCTACCTCTGAACTATAGAGATTTGTCATAGGAGAACAAAATATATTACGTATATATAGCAACATCAAGTATTATAGCATCGCATTTCACATGCCTAAATATTTTTGTTATCCCGTCCATCATCTATGGACCCATGCTCTTGTACGAGCTTATACACAATCACCTTTGAAACTCCCTCGACATCGAAATTGAATCTGGGATTTCATTATAGACATCATCGTTATTAGAATTCTAGGCTTGCACCGCAACCTTCCTCGTATAGTAATACGACTCTCTATTGATAGAAGGAATAAGTATTCAATAGGTAGATAATCGACCTTAATTAGCCTAGTCAATGATAACTTATACACCACCACGACTCGATTAGTGGTACTTAATCTCAACAGTCATTACCATACAACTCTCGCGGTTGTAATCGGCTCATTATTCAAAGAATCGTTTGATGCATTACTATAGTCCACCACGGACCTACGGTAGTCATTCGTTTTCCTTGGAATCTTAATAGCTAACCATACGTGTTACGACCGGTATCTTCGTGTAATATTATTTGTGGATTTGGTATAATATTAAAGCCGAATGAGTAAATATATTCAATGATTGTACGTTTGTGTGAGTGCAAATTTCTGCATTATAAATGTTGCTTTATGTAGTATATGATTTTTCAAAGCAAGAGTTTATTTAATTACTTATTTTTGATTTATAAGGAATATTCTAAGCTTGGAAAAAATTTCTTTTAAAAGGTATTTTGTTCACAAATTTTGAAAATGAGTTTATAAAGTCTCTAAAAATCCAAGTTATGTTTATGGTATAAATTTTTATAATTTTTGAACTTCTATTTTATTTTGTAAAAATAATCATTATAATTTTAGTTGTCATATTTAGCAAATTACAAGAAAGCCCTTGCAATGCAAACCACCCTCAATTCTTTTCAAGGACAAAGAGGACAATTCCAACCCCACTAACTATTATTTTTCTAGCCAATTTCCTTCTTATTACCCATTGCATGCAATGGAACCAAGTTCAAGTGGAGGCTAATCATGTCAATTCCTAATTCCACTCACTTTTCCAAGTACAAAACATAAAACAAGCAAAGACATGATTATTCACTTCACTCACACCACACTTTCTCCTCCCTCCCTCCTCCCTCCCTCACTCTCGGCTTTTAGCCGAAACCCCCCTCCCCATTTTTTTTCTTCATTCCTCAACCAAGCTTCTACTCTTTACACAAGTAATTGTTACTTCCCATACCATGATCACTCATATTTGAAAAAGTTTTGAGTAGAAAGTTTAAGTTTAAAGGTTGCATGTAAAGGTTTTAGTGAAACTCAAAATACAACCTTGATTCTTGTGAGTTTAGGGTTGTTTTTGAGAGGACTACAAGGAATGGATAAGTGCCAAGTCTTGAGAAGTAAACTCTTGATGATTAAATGGCCCTTCCCATCCATTTCATTCGGCCATGACCATATGGGAGCCGAATGAATGGTCCTTGAGATCATTCTTGTTGTTTTACTCAAATTTTGCATGTTTATGTGATAATGACTTGAATTTTGTGGTAAAATTTGATAAAAACTCCTTGCATGCTAAGTGATCATCTAAGTATAGCTCATGCTAGGCTTGCATGTCAATTTTATGGTAGAATATGTAGAAAATGTGTTGTTTTGGTTTGCAAAACCCGAGGACATGCATGCATGTGGATTTCTCTTAGAATGTTGTAAGATTTTGATCATTTGGAAAGATTTTGTTAGTGAGCCTTAATTTCAGTAGGAATAATGTGTTAATATTGATTTATGCTTCTTGTTGCATGGTAATAATTCGTGGTTATCTTTTATAAAATGCATATCTTGTGGTTTCAAAAACTAATGATTGGTGAGTGAGAAATGTGATCTCTTTTGTTTTCCATAATTGTACCTTAGGTAAGGATGATCTCACCCAAGGTTATTTTGAGAATAAGGGAGTTAGTTCAGTAGATTACCATGTATAAGTCTTGGTTTAAGTATTGGGATGTTGGTAGTTGAGTTTGTCAAGTCAAAACCTTGGAGAAATGAGTTATGGTTTCTGCAGAAAATCAGTTTAGTACCCTGAGGTTTAGAGTGAGTTTTGACCA
>NW_027420928.1:0-9267 GCF_009905375.1 Apium graveolens | reverse complement strand
AGTCTAAACAAAAGAAAGAACAGGTTGCTATCTTGGCCAAGCTACAGGCTGTAAACTCTTCTCAACAAACTCCCTCTCAACCATCTGAAGCTGCTGAATCAAAGAAGAAAATTGAAGACAGAAGAAATCCCCAAGGAAGAAAGAATTGGCTAGAAGAACAAAAAGGAAACTGGAAGTTGTTGACAAGGAATTGGAAGATCAATTTCCTAAGGAATCCACACCAGCTACAACTCAAGCATCAAAGCCCTCTGTGGTATTTGAAGATATAAAGGTGGTGGATCCCTACAGGAACATACATGGTGAACCCTATTGTGCCAAAGGATGAGCCAATAGAGTGGGATAACATACCAATTCCTGACTTCAACTTACCAATCCTTAGCAAGCCAAAAAGGACAAAGTCAAGGGCAGTCAAGAAAGTGAAGATGTCACCTCTCAAATCCAAGTCAGTAGTTAAAGCTCAACCCAAGGTCAATAGGGGAGACTACTTGTACTTGTGTGACATCAAAGAATTTTCAGATCTAAATCTTTATCTGGATGAACTGGATGAAGTAAGGGCAATTGATGCATACAAAAAACCTACCTGAAAGGTTGGTGTTCAAGTACAAAGGAGGAAGGGAGATTCAGTGGCCACTTCACAGGATTCTTTAAGAAAGCCAAGCTGTGCTGATTAAAGTCTATTCATCCTTTAAGAAAAACTTTGGGTTCAATGTAACTGCAAGAAGACTAGTATTGAAGAAGATTGAAGAGCTAAGGAGTGTTAGAGCTAAGGATGCACTCCCAAAGACACTAATCCTCCCATATACAGGGAGAAGAGTGCATCTAAGGCCCTACTGGCTGATGGAGTTCATGGATGACAAGGGTGTGAGAAGATTCTTCAGATTAGAAGACCAACTGAGTATCTCTAGCAATGAGACTCTCTTGGAAATGCAAGAAAAGCTAGATCTCTCAGAATCTGATGAACTGGAATTCCACAGGCAGCTCCAGAATCAAATTGAGGAAAATAACAGAAAGCTTGGAAGAAGATCCAGACCTTCAAGGAACTAGAAAAATCTGCTCAGGCTAGAGGAGCATCTTGAATTGACTGTGAGCCAAACCTTATACATTTTGTTTAATTGAAGCACTTTCAATTTATCTACTTATCTTTAAAGATGTATGTTCAGGATGTTTTGTTATCATCAAGTATCTCTTAATTTATGGCTACAATTCCAGTAGAAATAAATTGGGGGAGATTGTTGTGCATATGTTGTGTACTTGATGATTACATAAATAAAACATCTAAGTAGAATTTACTTAGTGAAATTATGTAGCACTCGACGGATAAGAATTATAGTCCCGATGGATAACTCATTATAGTCCCGACGGATGATTAACTTATTATCCATCGAGTGAGTAGCTTATGTAATAATAAGTTTGTAGCACAGTTATGTATGCACCTTTGTATAGAATCTGTAGTAGCATATAAGTCATGTTGACTTTAACTAGATATGCAGAATAGGTGATTAATTGTACATAAATGATGTCTTGTAATTCTGCATAAGTGAAATAGAGTCAAGTGCCAAAATAGCTACCGACGGATGATTAACAAAGCCATCGACAGATGATCAAATGGCTATCAACGGATGTTTATATAGCAGTCGACGGATGATCAATTAAACCATCAACGGATGTTCTGAAAGTCGACGGATGATCATATGAAGAATTCAAACAGCAGTTGAACAGTGAAAGCTGACACACAGCCGTCGAGATGTATACAAACACACTGTGGAAGCCCATTAACTGGGTAATAGAGGACAAAAAGCAGCAAAGCTTAAGACTGATAGTTTTTATATTTGTTCAGTCTTTTTGACTTTGTAATCTTGGTATTATATAAATCAAGATAGTAGCAAATAGAAAAACAACTGAGATAGCTGAGAAACACAAAAACAGAGAAATCTTTGTAAGCAGAATCATTAGTATTTCCTGTATTCTCAGTAGTTCCTTTTGTAAGCAGTTGTGAGCATTCTTGCACATAGAGTCCTCTCGATATATTATATATATCTCTGGTGGAATTGTTTAGATCCACTAGAAAGTTTTTAAAGACTCTTGTTTTTAATTACTTATGTTTTGATTCAATTAAGTTTCTATTCCGCATTGTGCTAATCAAAACATTATATCTATATTCGAGTTGAACATTTTTATTTTGAAAAAAAAAAGTTCAAGAATTCCATTCAACCCCCCTTCTGTAATTCTTGCTATATTGTTAAGGGACTAACAAAAACATAGAGTGGAAAGGAGAAGAAAATATATGTGAAACTTAAGCAAATAAAATAAATATTAGATCTTGTTGAAGTAAATAACCTCGAGTTAGGGTTCCGAAGGATCGCGGCTGAGATACAGGGGCGTTGGCGGCTGAGATAAATACGACGTCATCAAACTTGCAAGGGGTAGAGAGTGTGTTTTGTTTGGGGCTAGAGAGAGAGAGAGAGAGAGAGAGAGAGAGAGAGAGAGAGAGAGAGAGAGGAGAGAGAGAAGTCGCCGAGATAGGGGGTTGAGAGTGAGGGTTTGAAAGAGATAAGAGATTTGTCGAAGTATGTGTTTTCATTTGGGGGGGAAATATCGCCCAAATATTTCACTTAGTAAAATCGTGCATATTTTTTAATTTTAGTTTTTTAATTATTTAATTGTTATTGATTAAATAGGAAAATAAAAAAGTTTTTTGAATTTTTGTATAAGAAATTCTAGATTTAAAATCATATTATATGTTACATTGATAATTCACTATTAAATTAGAATTTAATTTAATATTAATTTATGATTATATTTCTATTTTAATATTTTCAAAAATTAAAAAAGTATCTAATGTAACACCAGTTGTTGGTGTTACATGTTGTGCAATACCGGAAATTCTCAACAACACTAGTTTTTATAGCTATTGTAACACTGCAAGAGAGGTGTTATAATAGGCCTAAAATCTATTATCTAATGTAACGCTCCTTGTAACACTTGTATTACAGTAGCCCAATTATAGCGTAGTGTTTTCTTGACATAGACATGCCGTTGACAGGACTAAACAAATCCATGTGAATGAGTTGTAGTGGTTCAGTGATGTCAGTGATGTTAGTCATTATCTTCTTCTTGTGTGATGCCCTCTTTGACTTTCCCTTCTCAGATGCTTCACAAAGTCCATTAGGACTGAATTTCATCTCGGGCAATCCTCTAACCAATTCCCTCTTAACCAAGGAAATTCATGGTCTTGAATTTCAAGTGGGAGAGCTTCTTATGCTATAACCAACTTTCATCTAGAAAAGCTTTACTGTAGAAGCACATTACTTGACCATCTGCAGAATTCTAGTCAGCTACGAATAAATCACCCTTTCTAACTCCATTGAGAGTCAGATTTTCATTCTTCTGATTAGAGATCAAACACTTCTCCTTCTTGAATAGAACTTCGCATCCTTTTCACAGAATTGACTCATATTAAGGAGATTATGCATAAGACCTTCAACCAGAGAGATTTCTTCAATGATGACATTACCAATTTCCAAACAGCCATATCCCGTAGTATAACCTTTGTTTTAATCTCCAAAAGTAACCACCAGTCCAGCTTTCTCAACCACCTTTTATAGTAGGGCTCTATCTACAATCATATGTCTTGAACATCCCCTATCTAGAATCCACATGACCTACTTCTACTTAATGCCCTGAAAATAAAGATGATTAAGTTTTCTTTGGTCCCCAAACTAAGTTGGGTCCATAAGACTTAGAAGCATTTGAATATATAACATTTCTCTTAATAGAATTGACAGGCTTAACAATTTTTTCTTTATCATTGACTTTTTCCTTGTCACTTTCAGAAGCACCAACATAGTTGCTCTTGGGCTTGGTGACATGTGCCACTTTCCTAGATTTGGGAGGGCTTACAGTCTTTAATCTACCAGTGTTCTTACTAGCATGCTTATCATGATTATAAGATGTATTCTGTGAGTGTGTGTAATCAATATAAGTGTGCATAAAAGATACTACACATGGCATACAAACAGATTTATCACACTTAGAAATTTTAGGCATGTTATGCACATAATCATTCTTAATATTGTCTACTTTAACCTTTCTACAAGCATGAGTAAGATGACCAGCAGAACCATAATTATTACATAACTTCCTAGGGCCATTAGTTCCTATCCTACCATTTCTACTTCCATTCTTCTTATTCTTGGAAGTAAAACATAGTCCGGAAAAAGTTAAGTCAGAGTCACTAGCAACTGACATAGGTTTCTTTGCCTTTTGTCCCCTTGAGAGCTCGAGATCTTCAACAAGCATCTCATGATGAATATAAAGATTATCTTCATCAAAGGGCTCAATAGTAGCTTTCTTAAACAGAGGCTTCATAGCTTCCTTATGAACATGAGGTGTACTAGGAGGATTAACAAATTTCTCTACAGTCTCATTTTCAACTACTCGTTTCTTAGAAGCTTTTCTAAGTTCGTCGTAATCTCGGCCTATCCCAACCTTTCCACCTACTACTTGATCACGATGAGCTTCTTAGCAAGATTACAGAATCAGAAAAAGCATGTAATTAGTTTCTAATCTGCATTCTGTTCTTAGCTCTTCCTCTGTTCAAGTGTAGTAAGTAGACTAAAGAGTTAAGTGCTTAAGTTCTTCTGATAGGTCATCTTGAGAATTTAGACTATAACTTTTAGACTTAAGTTCTCGATACGAGGAAGAGTAAGAACAAGAATGCAGAATTAAAACTAAATTACATGCTTTTCTGATTCTGTAAATCTTGCTAAGAAGCTCATAGCTGATCAAGTAGTAGGTGGAAAGGTTGGATAGGTCTAGACTACGATGAACTTAGAAAAAACTTCTAAGTAACGAGTAGTTGAAAATGACCTTGTAGAGAAAGTTATTAATCCCCCTGGTACACCTCATGTTCTTAAGGAAGCTATGAAGCCTCTGTTTAAGAAAGCTATTGTTGAGCCCTTTGATGAAGATAATCTTTATATTCATCATGAGATTCTTGTTGAGGATCTCGATCTCTCAAGGAGACAAAAGGAAAAGAAACCTATTTCTATCGCTAGTGACTCTGACTTATCTTTTGCCGAACTAGGTTTTACTTCCAAGAATAAGAAGAATAAAAGTATAAATGGCAGGATATGAACTAATGGCCCTACAAAGTTATGTAATAATTGTGGTTCTGCTGGTCACCTTACTCATGCTTGTAGAAAGGTTAAAGTAGATAATATTAAAAATGCTTATGTGCATAACATGCCTAACATGCCTAAAGTTTCTAAGTGTGATAAATCTGTTTGTATGCCATGTGTAGTATCTTTTATGCACACTTATATTGATTACACACACTCACAGAATACATCTTATAATCATGATAAGCATGCTAGTAAGAACACTGGTAGATTAAAGACTGTAAGCCCTCCCAAATCTAGGAAAGTGGCACATGTCACCAAGCCCAAGAGCAACTATGTTGGTGCTTCTGAAAGTGACAAGGAAAAAGTCAATGATAAAGAAAAAATTGTTAAGCCTGTCAATTCTATTAAGAGAAATGTTATATATTCAAATGCTTCTAAGTCTTATGGACCCAACTTAGTTTGGGGACCAAAGAAAACTTAATCATCTTTATTTTCAGGGCATTAAGTAGAAGTAGGTCATGTGGATTCTAGATAGGGGATGTTCAAGACATATGATTGTAGATAGAGCCCTACTATAAAAGGTGGTTGAGAAAGCTGGACTGGTGGTTACTTTTGGAGATTAAACAAAGGTTATACTACGGGATATGGCTGTTTGGAAATTGGTAATGTCATCATTGAAGAAATCTCTCTGGTTGAAGGTCTTATGCATAATCTCCTTAATATGAGTCAATTCTGTGAAAAAGGATGCGAAGTTCTATTCAAGAAGGAGAAGTGTTTGATCTCTAATCAGAAGAATGAAAATCTGACTCTCAATGGAGTTAGAAAGGGTGATTTATTCGTAGCTGACTAGAATTCTGCAGATGGTCAAGTAATGTGCTTCTACAGTAAAGCTTCTCTATATGAAAGTTGGTTATGGAATAAGAAGCTCTCCCACTTGAACTTCAAGACCATGAATTTTTTGGTTAAGAGGGAGTTGGTGAGAGTATTTCCCGGATGGAATTCATTCCCGATGGAATTTGTGAATCATGTGAGAAGGGAAAGTCATAGAGGGCATCACACAAGAAGAAGACAATGACTGACATCATTGAACCACTACAACTCCTGCACATGGATTTGTTTGTCCCTGTCAACGTCATGTCTATGTCAAGAAACACTACGCTATAATTGGGCTACTGTAATACAAGTGTTACAAGGAGCGTTACATTAGATAATAGATTTTAGGCCTATTATAACACCTCTCTTGCAGTGTTACAATAGCTATAAAACTAGTGTTGTTGAGAATTTCCGGTATTGCACAACATGTAACACCAACAACTGGTGTTACATTAGATACTTTTAATTTTGAAAATATTAAAATAGAAATATAATCATAAATTAATATTAAATTAAATTCTAATTTAATAGTGAATTATCAATGTAACATATAATATGATTTAAATCTAGAATTTCTTATACAAAAATTCAAAAACTTTTTATTTTCCTATTTAATCAATAACAATTAAATAATTAAAAAACTAAAATTAAAAAATATGCACGATTTTACTAAGTGAAATATTTGGGCGATATTTCCCCCCCAAATGAAAACACATACTTCGACAAATCTCTTATCTCTTTCAAACCCTCACTCTCAACCCCCTATCTCGGCGACTTCTCTCTCTCTCTCTCTCTCTCTCTCTCTCTCTCTCTCTCTCTCTCTCTCTCTCTCTCTAGCCCCAAACAAACACACTCTCTACCCCTTGCAAGTTTGATGACGTCGTATTTATCTCAGCCGCCAACGCCCCTGTATCTCAGCCGCGATCCTTCGGAAACCCTAACTCGAGGTTATTTACTTCAACAAGATCTAATATTTATTTTATTTGCTTAAGTTTCACATATATTTTCTTCTCCTTTCCACTCTATGTTTTTGTTAGTCCCTTAACAATATAGCAAGAATTACAGAAGGGGGGTTGAATGGAATTCTTGAACTTTTTTTTTCAAAATAAAAATGTTCAACTCGAATATAGATATAATGTTTTGATTAGCACAATGCGGAATAGAAACTTAATTGAATCAAAACATAAGTAATTAAAAACAAGAGTCTTTAAAAACTTTCTAGTGGATCTAAACAATTCCACCAGAGATATATATAATATATCGAGAGGACTCTATGTGCAAGAATGCTCACAACTGCTTACAAAAGGAACTACTGAGAATACAGGAAATACTAATGATTCTGCTTACAAAGATTTCTCTGTTTTTGTGTTTCTCAGCTATCTCAGTTGTTTTTCTATTTGCTACTATCTTGATTTATATATACCAAGATTACAAAGTCAAAAAGACTGAACAAATATAAAAACTATCAGTCTTAAGCTTTGCTGCTTTTTTGTCCTCTATTACCCAGTTAATGGGCTTCCACAGTGTGTTTGTATACATCTCGACGGCTGTGTGTCAGCTTTCACTGTTCAACTGCTGTTTGAATTCTTCATATGATCATCCGTCGACTTTCAGAACATCCGTTGATGGTTTAATTGATCATCCGTCGACTGCTATATTAAACATCCGTTGATAGCCATTTGATCATCTGTCGATGGCTTTGTTAATCATCCGTCGGTAGCTATTTTGGCACTTGACTCTATTTCACTTATGCAGAATTACAAGACATCATTTATGTACAATTAATCAACCTATTCTGCATATCTAGTTAAAGTCAACATGACTTATATGCTACTACAGATTCTATACAAAGGTGCATACATAACTGTGCTACAAACTTATTATTACATAAGCTACTCACTCGATGGATAATAAGTTAATCATCCGTCGGGACTATAATGAGTTATCCATCGGGACTATAATTCTTATCCGTCGAGTGCTACATAATTTCACTAAGTAAATTCTACTTAGATGTTTTATTTATGTAATCATCAAGTACACAACATATGCACAACAATCTCCCCCAATTTATTTCTACTGGAATTGTAGCCATAAATTAAGAGATACTTGATGATAACAAAACATCCTGAACATACATCTTTAAAGATAAGTAGATAAATTGAAAGTGCTTCAATTAAACAAAATGTATAAGGTTTGGCTCACAGTCAATTCAAGATGCTCCTCTAGCCTGAGCAGATTTTTCTAGTTCCTTGAAGGTCTGGATCTTCTTCCAAGCTTTCTGTTATTTTCCTCAATTTGATTCTGGAGCTGCCTGTGGAATTCCAGTTCATCAGATTCTGAGAGATCTAGCTTTTCTTGCATTTCCAAGAGAGTCTCATTGCTAGAGATACTCAGTTGGTCTTCTAATCTGAAGAATCTTCTCACACCCTTGTCATCCATGAACTCCATCAGCCAGTAGGGCCTTAGATGCACTCTTCTCCCTGTATATGGGATGATTAGTGTCTTTGGGAGTGCATCCTTAGCTCTAACACTCCTTAGCTCTTCAATCTTCTTCAATACTAGTCTTCTTGCAGTTACATTGAACCCAAAGTTTTTCTTAAAGGATGAATAGACTTTAATCAGCACAGCTTGGCTTTCTTAAAGAATCCTGTGAAGTGGCCACTGAATCTCCCTTCCTCCTTTGTACTTGAACACCAACCTTTCAGGTAGGTTTTTGTATGCATCAATTGCCCTTACTTCATCCAGTTCATCCAGATAAAGATTTAGATCTGAAAATTCTTTGATGTCACACAAGTACAAGTAGTCTCCCCTATTGACCTTGGGTTGAGCTTTAACTACTGACTTGGATTTGAGAGGTGACATCTTCACTTTCTTGACTGCCCTTGACTTTGTCCTTTTGGCTTGCTAAGGATTGGTAAGTTGAAGTCAGGAATTGGTATGTTATCCCACTCTATTGGCTCATCCTTTGGCACAATAGGTTCACCATGTATGTTCCTGTAGGGATCCACCACCTTTATATCTTCAAATACCACAGAGGGCTTTGATGCTTGAGTTGTAGCTGGTGTGGATTCCTTAGGAAATTGATCTTCCAATTCCTTGTCAACAACTTCCAGTTTCCTTTTGTTCTTCTAGCCAATTCTTTCTTCCTTGGGGATTTCTTCTGTTCTTCAATTTTCTTCTTTGATTCAGCAGCTTCAGATGGTTGAGAGGGAGTTTGTTGAGAAGAGTTTACAGCCTGTAGCTTGGCCAAGATAGCAACCTGTCTTTCTTT